>NW_016805139.1:337120-353201 GCF_001698545.2 Rhinopithecus bieti | reverse complement strand
TATCTCATTGTGGTTTTGATTTGCATTTCTCTGATGGCGAGTGATGATGAGCATTTTTTCATGTGTCTGTTGGCTGTATGAATGTCTTCTTTTGAGAAATGTCTGTTCATATCCTTTGCCCACTTTTTGATGGGGTTGTTTGTTTTTTTCTTGTAAATTTGTTGGAGTTCTTTGTAGATTCTGGATATTAGCCCTTTGTCAGATGATGAGAATGAGAAAGTCAACGTAAGACAGAAAATGCAAAATTGAACAAAAAATAAAAAGGAATATATATACAAGCACAAAATATTTTGTAAAATAATTTGAATATCTTGATAAACCATACATTTTGGGGAAAAAAGTAAAGCACTGAAATCAGTATGAGGAAATGTAAATTGATGACAGAAAAACCTATAATTTAGAAAACTATTGATGATTGATTAAATAGCTCAAAAAAAACCCCAGATCTTGAATAATTTTAAGTGAATTTTGCCAGGTTACTCAATTTTGTGCATTTTTATACATAATTGGGAAACAGAAGAATAACTCCAAATGGATTTAATAGAAGTTATAGCTTGTTACTAAACTTGGTAAGAATAGTGCATAAAGGAAATACAAATATAGTGTCCTGTGTATTGAGAAGTAAGAATAACTCGATCTTCTGAACATAAGACTATAACATAAAATAAATGGCATTTAATCAAATAAAAATAAATTACATTTCATGGTATACTAAAAGAAAAAAAAAGACATATGCACATGTATGTTTATTGCGGCACTATTCACAATAGCAAAGACTTGGAATAACCCAAATGTCCATCAATGATGGACTGGATTAAGAAAATGTGGCACATATACACCATGCAATACTATGCAGCCGTAAAAAAGGATGAGTTCATGTCCTTTGTAGGGACATGGATGAAGCTGGAAACCATCATTCTGAGCAAACTATCACAAGGACAGAAAATCAAACACCGCATGTTCTCATTCATAGGTGGGAATTGAACAATGAGAACACTTGGACACAGGATGGGGAACATCACACACTGGGGCCTGTCATGGAGTGGGGGAGGAGTGGTGGCGGGGAGGGATAGCATTATGAGATATACCTAATGTAAATGATGAGTTAATGGGTGCAGCACACCAATATGGCACATGTATACATATGTAAGAAACCTGCACATTGTGCACATGTACCCTAGAACTTAAAGTACAATAATAATAATAAAATAGAACCTTTCTAAGTGGTGCAGGTTGAGAATAGTGCCTGCCTCCTGTTTGAACACTTGTCACTTGATCTTCTCAACTATACACGTTGAATAGAGTATAATAAACTCAAAAAAAAAAAAAAGTTGAAGTGTAGGGTTTTCATTTATTTTCTTTTTCCTGTTTATGGAATCAGTGTTAACTTGTTATCAGTTTAAAACACATAGAAGGAAAACACAAACAATAAAAATTAAGAAATTAAGGCATATCACCAGAGAAAATCACCTTCACTAAGAGGAAGGCAGGAAGGAAGGAAAGAAGAAAGAGAAGACCACAAAACAACCAGAAAAAAACAATTGCAAAATGGCAGGAGTAAATCTCTGCTTATCAATAATAACATTGAATATAAATGGACCGAACTCTCTAATCAAAAGACATGGAGTGGCTGAATGAATGAAAAAACAAGGCCCATTGATCTGTTGCCTGCAAGAAACACATTCCACCTATAAAGATACACATATACCATGCCTGTAATCCCAGCACTTTGGGAGGCCAAGGCAGGCAGATCATGAGGTCAGGAGATCGAGACCATGCTGGCTAACATGGTGAAACCCTGTCTCTACTAAAAATACAAAAAATTAGCTGGGTGTGATGGCGGACGCCTGTAGTCCCAGCTACTAGGGAGGCTGAGGCAGGAGAATGGTGTGAACTCAGGAGGTGGAGCTGGCAGTGAGCCGATACCGTGCCACTGCACTCTAGTCTGGGCGACAGAGTGAGACTCTATCTCAGAAAAAAAAAAAAAAAAAAGGATACACATATACATATACTGAAAGTAAAGGCATGGAAGAAGATATTACCTGCCAAAGGAAACCAAAAAAAGAGCAGGAGTAGCTATGTTTAGACAAAATAGATTTCAAGACAAAAACTATACAAGAGACAAAGAAGGACATTATATGATGATAAAGGGGTCAGTTCAGCAAGAGGATATAACAATTGTAAATACACATGCACCCAATACAGGAGCACACAATACATAAAGCAAATATTATTAGAGCTAATGAGAGAGATAGATCTCAATATGATAGTAGCTGGAGGCTTTCACACCTCACTTTTAGCATTGGAAAGATCGCCAAGTCAGAAAATTAATGCAGAAACATCAGACTTAATCTTCACTGTAGACCAACTGGAGATACTTACACAACATTTCATCCAAAGTCTGCAAAATACACAAACTTCTTCTCAAGCACATGGATCATTTTAAGGATAGACCACATGTTAGGTTACAGAACAAGTCTTAAAACATTAAAAAAACTGAAATTTACATCAAGAATCTTCTTTGATAACAATGAAATAAAACTAGAAATCAATAATAAAAGGAATTTTGGAAACTATACAAACACATGAAAATTAAACAACATGCTCCTGAATGACCAGTGAGTCAATGAAGAAATTAGGAAGTAGAAAAATGTCTTGAAACTAATGATAATGAAAACATGCATACCAAAACCTATGGGATACAGGAGAAATAGTACTAAGAGAGACATGTATAGCTCTAAGTGTCTACATCAAAAAAAGAAGAAAACCATCAAATAAATAACCTAATGATGCATCTTAAGGAACTAGAAAAGTGGGAGCAAACTAAATCCAAAATTAGCAAAAGGAAAAAAAATGAATATTAGAGCAGAATTAAATGAATTTGAAATGAAGAAAACAATACAAAAGATCAACAAAACACAAAGTTGATTTTTTGAAGCAATAAAAAATGAAAAACTTTTGCCAGACTAATGAAGAAAAAAAGGGGAAGACCCACATAAAAAATTCAGAGGTGAAAAGCAGGACATTACAACCGATACTTCAGAAATTCAAAGGATCATTAGTGAACAGAAAAAAAATTACATGAGCAACTACATGCCAATAAATAGGAAACTCTAGAGAAAATGGATAAATTTCTAGATACATGCAACCTACTAAGATTGAATCATGAAGAAATCCAGACATGAACAGACCAATAACGAGGGACTAAATTTATAATAAAAAAGTCTCCTAACAAAGAAAAGCCTGTGATCAGATAGCTTCTATGCTGAATTTTATCAATGGTTTCAATAATATCAGTTTTACTCAAAGTATTCCCAAGAAACAGAGGAGGAGGGAATAATTCCAAATGTTGTGATAGGCTAGTATTACCCTGATAACAAAATCAGACATAGACACATTAAAAAAAAAAAAGAAAACTACAGGCCTATGTCTCTGATGAAATCGTTGCAAAAAATCCTTAACAAAATACTAGCAAATTGAATTCAACAATACGTTAGTAAGATCATTCATCAAGACCAAGTGAGATTTATCCCAGGGACACAAGGATGGTTCAACATATGCAGATCAATCAGAATAATACATCATGTCCACCAAATGAAGAACGAAAACCATATGATCATTTCAGTTGATGGTGAAAAAACATTTGATAGAATTAAACATCCCTTCATGATAAAATCTTCAAAAGCTGGATTTAGAAAGAACATACCTCAACAAAATAAACACCATATATAACATACACACAGCTAGCATCATACTGAATAGGGAAAAAGTGAAAGCCTTTCCTGTAAGATTTGGAACATGACAAGAATGTCCACTTTCACAACTGATAGCCAATATTTTTTGAGTCCTAGCTAGAGCAATCAGAGAAAAGAAAGAAATAAAGAGCATGAAAGTTAGAAAGGAAGATATTAAATTATCCCTGTTTGCAGACATGCTCTTACATTTGGAAAAACCTAAAGACTGCACCAAAAAAACGTAAGTGATAAATAAATTCAGTAAAGTCATAAGATACAAAATCAACATATAAAATCAGCAGCATTTTATATGCCAACAGTGAACAATCTGAAAAAGATATCGAGAAAGTAATCCCATTTACAATAGCCACAGATGAAATGAAATACCTAGGAATTCACTTAACCAAAGAAGTGAATGATTTCTACATTAAAAACAATAAAACTTTGACAAAAGAAATTGAAGAATAAATAAAAAATGGAAAGATATTCCATGTTCATAGATTGAAAGAATAAAAATTGTTAAAATGTCTATACTACCAAAGCAATCTAAAGATTCAATGCAATCCCTGTCAAAATATAAATGACATTCTTAACAGAAATAGAAAAAAAATCCTAAAATTTATATGGAGTCACGAAAGACCCAGAATAACTAATGCTATCCTGAGCAAAGAGAATGAAACTGGAGGAATCCCATTACCTGACTTCAAATTATACCACAGAGCTTTAATAACCAAAACAGCATGGTACTGGCATAAAAACAGACACATAGACAAAAGGAACAGAATAGAGAACCCAGAAACAAATCCACACACCTACAGTGAATTCATTTTTGACAAACTTACCAAGAACATACATTGGGGAAAAAACATTCTCTTCATTAAACCATGCTTGGAAAACTGGATATCCATATGCAGAATAATGACATTTTACCCTTGTCCTCCTCATATACAAAAATAAAATCCAAATTGATTATTGAAATTACTACAGGAAAACATTGGAGAAATTCTCCAGGACATTCACTGGGGCAAAAATTCCCTGAGCAATATCCTACAAGTGCAGGCAATGGAAACAAAAATGGACTAATGGAATCATATCAACTTAAAAATATTTTGCACAGTGATGGAAACAGTTAACAAAGTGAAGAGACAACTCACAGGATGGGAGAAAATATTTGCAAACTACCCATCTGTCAAGGGATTAATAACAAGAATATATAAGGAGCTCAAACAGCTCTATAGGAAAAAATTTGGTAATTCAGTTAAATAATGGGCAGAAAATTTGAAGACATGTCTCCAAAGAAGACATACAAATGGCAAACAGGCATATGAAAAGGATCTCATCATCATCTATCATCAGAGGAGTGCAATGATATATCATTTCACCTCAGTTACAATGGCTTTTATCCAAAGACAGACAATAACAAATGCTGGTGAGGATGTGGAGAAAAGGGGACCCTCATACACTGTTGTTGAGAATGTAAATTAGTACAGCTACAATGGAGAACAGTTTTGAGGTTCCTCAAAAAAGTGAAAATAGAACTACCACATGATCCAGCAATTCCACTGCTGGGTGTATACCACAAAGAAGAGAAATCGGTATGTTGAAGAGATATCTGCACTCTCATGTTTGTTGCACCACTGTTCACAACAGTCAAGATATGGAAGCAACCTAAGTGTCCATCAACAGATGAATAAATAAAGAAAATGTTTTACTTATACACAATAATGTACTATTTAGCCATAAAAAAGAATGAGATCCTGTTAGTTGCAGCAATGTGGATGGAACTGGAAGTAATTATATTCAGTGAAATAAACCAGGCACAGAAAGAGAGACATCACATATTCTCACTTATTTGTGGGATGCAAAAATCAAAACACTTGAACTCATGGAGATAGAAAGTAGAAGAATAATTTCCAGAGGTTAAGAAGGGTAGTAGGAGGTGGTGGGGAAGTGGGGATAGCTAATGGGTACAAAAAATATAGTTAGAAAGATGAATAAGATCTAGTATTTTATAGTACAGCAGAGTGACTATAATCAAAATAATTTACATGAACATTTTAAAATAAATATGAGTGTAATTGAGTTACTTGTAACATAAAGAATAAATGCTTGAGGCGATGGATAGCCTGTTTTCCATGATGCAATTGTTATGCATTGCATGCCTGCATCAGAATATCTCATGTATTCCATTAATATATACACCTACTGTGCACATACAAAAAGCACAGACAAATTTTAAAAAGAAAAGGAAACTTAAAGTTAATAAATTGAATTAAATTTCTACAAAACATAAAATTATCAAAAAATACCATATAGTTAGCACACTGGACAAGGCCAGAATTAATCAGACCTGGATCTTATCTTCAAGAATCCTACAACCTGGAAGGAAAGATTAAACGCGTTTTATATTTACATACAAGCATGCACACAATTCTGGGCTGGTTCATTGATTTTCTTTTTATCACTGCTCCTGACATAGTTCTTTGTGATAACTACCTTGTTTGTTATATACCTAATATCTTGGTTTCTCCATACTTGACGACTTCTGCAATATTTTTTCCCAACTCCCTTAGCCTCCCACTCTCATGGTTTATATATAACTCTAAATTATATTTTATATAACTTATATACTTTATATAACTCTAAATTAATAATGACTATCTAAACTCCAAAATCTCAATTTTAGGAATCCAAGTGTCCAGCCACCACCTCCTATTCACTTGGCTTACTTATTCTAGTACTTATGCAGCCATAATTCTTCAACCTCTTTGGTAACTCCACCCCTTTTGACTCTCATTTTCACTACTCAGAATTCCCTTTATAGTTCAATTTCCTCCTTACAGACATTAAGATCTATGATTCCATGATGCGTCACTATAATCACTTTCCTTTACAAACTCCTTTTCCTTTCTTACTTTAATACAATTAATTCCAAAAAGTCCCAGCCTTAGACTCACCTCATTGGAAAAAATAAGTCTTCTTAATAGTCACACAATAAATAATGACCATAAATTTCAGATGGTATCCAAACAGTGGCTAAAAATTCTCCTGCATTTTTCTATGAACTTTCCTCTACACCCCAAGAAATGTATTCTGTACCTTCAATTCATATCACCCCCAGCTCTGACATATGACCTCAGAAAGTACAAGTTGTAAACACACAGACCCATGTCATCATCTTATTAGACTGACCTTCATCTATGCTAAGATACTTTGCTTCACCTCTTTTTCAGATAAAAAGAGTCAATGACCCTATCTGTAGTCAAATAAACTCCCTACTTTTGTGTACTCAGAAACTTCACTTATGTAAATTTCTTCTCCCTCCCTCTCCCTCTGTTGTCTCTCTGTCTCTCTGTGTGTTTCTCTCCCTTTCTCCCTCACTTCCCAACTTCAATTTCTCCCTATACTGAAGTTCCTAATGGCACATACAAATTCACTGATATCTTTTGTCTGAGACAAAAAACACACCTAATTTTAAATCCTTCTACCATATTTCTACACTTAATAGAAAGAAAAGACTTATCAAAAAGATAGCTTATGCATTTGCTTCCCTTGCTTCTCTCTCTATTCTTTCTTTATTTTTCTATAATCAGAGTTTCTTAACAAAAGGATCTACAAATTTACCCATTTTCAATAACTAATAGCTTCTTTCTAAGTTCACTGGTTGTGCTCTGCCCTCTTCTTACTTGATTGTTCAACAACAGTTGACACAACTAAGCAACCTCTCCACTTTCACATTTCACTCCCTACACAACCCTGGGTAAATTATTTAACTTTTGTGTTCCTCAGCATATTCACTTACAAAATAAAAGAAAGACTGCTTGCTTACTCAAGTGTTCTGAGAATTAAATGCGATGATATCACTACAATGTTCTTTTGAAAACTGCTCTCCCTTCTTATATTCTTACCTCTCTAAAATCTATTTTCTAAAAAGTAGCAGAGATAAGAGATGAATGACAAAAGGTGATTCAGAATTAAATGACAAAATGTGATTCTGATCTGATATATAGGTATCTTTTGTAGACATATGTCTATATCATATCAGAATCACATTTTGTCATTAATGTGTACACATTCCAGGGCAGAATAAAATATCTGGCCCTATTCCAGACTGGTGTCCTTTGTTCATCCTGGTTCTACCATAATGGTATTTTTCTATTGGACAATGTTCCCGTTACCTTTTGCTGTATAATAAGCTTCTCCAAAACTTAGTGGTTTAAAACAACAATTTATCTCAAGTTTGTGAGTTATGAGAATTCTGGTAGAGCTTGGCTGGGTGACTGTCCTGTTGTTCGTGGCATATTCAAACAGCTGCCAGACTGGAGGTTCCAAAATAGCTTCACTCATGTGTCTGGAGCCCTAGATGGGCTAACAGAAAAGCTGTACTCAGTGTGGCCTCTCTCTGTTTCCCCCTCCTCATAGTCTCAGGCTTTCTCCATGTGGTCTTTCTAGGAAAGTTAAGGAATGTTCTGTGTCCTCTAAGGGATCTAAAAAATCCAGCAAAATCTGCCAGTCCTTTAAGGAATTAGCCCAGAACTGTCACAGCCTCACTTCTAACACACTGTATTGGTCAAAGAAGTTGCAAGTCAGCCCAAATTCAAGGTGAGGGCAAATAGACACTATCTCATGATAACTGTCAAGAATTTGCCACCTTCTTTGATGCACCATAAGAGTACTCCAATATCATTTTTGCTATGTACCTGACACCCTTGTTTCTACCTTTAGGAATTTTGCCTGCAAATCTTTCCATGGCTGACTCCTTCAACTCTCAACTCAGTTATCACTTCCTCACTAGATAAAAGCTTTTGTTACTGCCTTATCTAAATATATTTCCTAC
Organism: Rhinopithecus bieti; assembly: GCF_001698545.2. Lineage (NCBI taxonomy): Eukaryota > Metazoa > Chordata > Mammalia > Primates > Cercopithecidae > Rhinopithecus > Rhinopithecus bieti. Next base: position 344,630 of record NW_016805139.1, on the reverse strand, counting down.
TACCATCACTATGTACTCCATCAGCTCTTTTATTTTCTTCTGCCATTACCTTACTTATGATCTACTGCCGTCCACTGCAATGTCAACTTCATAAGCACAGAAACTGTCTTTCTTGTCAACTATGGTTGTAGAACCCAGAATGATGCTTGACACATAAAATTTGTTCAATAAATGTTTTCTGAAAGACTAAGTCAATTATATATAGTTCATTCATAAATGTATAAAGAAAATTATAACTACTATAACGTAAGTTTTATATTATCTGCACTTACATTTCTCTAAATCTATACCGTTTTGATTAGAGATAAAAGTGACCTATCAGGTGAAAAGGTGGGGTTTTACAGTTACATAATGGTACATTTTCTTTATCACAATTTTGAGATTAATCTATTTGAATGGCACTTTTATCTAGAATTACTTCTTATTTGGGGAAGAGGGACATCTCTGAAAAAAATTATACAGATTTTACTCTCTTTCTAGAAATAACATTACAGATTTCAAACTAACTTAACATTAATGTTAAAATAACCTATACGTACTGTTTTCAAATTTCTTCTTGTTGTGTTAAGGAAAACTTAGATTCAGTAAAGAAACCATTGACTTTTAGTACAATAAGTAGTTCTTTAAAAACAGTATGAATTAAATGAAAGAGATTGGAAACATGGTTTCATGTGTTTTTCAATATAAACAAGCATGTGATGTTTTCTGAAAAAATAAGCTTAGAGTTTATCGAACCCAAAATGTGTGGAACATTTAGTCCAACATGCATCTGATTTCACCTTTCCCATACTACATCCAAGATAATCAAGATTTTCTAAACTACCAAGTAACAATTTTGAGAATAAAAGAGAAATATGTTTTTAAGTTCAAGACCAAACACTGGTAAACACAGAGATAAATTGTTTTTTACTTTGTGACATAGCCAAAGTCATGGCAAAACACGAGCCTTTAAAAGTTTGTTAAATAAATGGATTCAGGATATTTTTTCTTCTTTTTATGGTCCTCTGGTGACTCTTTTGTGCCCTTTTACTCCATTTTAAGTGCTCATAATACTCTGACTTTCGAATGGGACTCTGACTTGCACACGGTTGAGATTCACTTCATATCAATTCAATTGAATAACTATAAAAGCACCAGACCTTTCTCAATCACATTGTTTTCTATCATAGGTTTATGTTGGGTTATTCAAATGAGATACTGAATCAGCTTGGAGCCATGGACACATTCACATTAATATACTTCAAATTTTGTGAATTTCCTCTGACTCACTTTTCTCTTGTCTTCATTCTACTCTTCCCTCCCTCCCCATGTGTTTTTTCTTTTCAATTCCCTTATAACTTGTCTTTCTTCATTAATTTATCTTGATGTTTAACTTTAGATTTAATGTTAAATTATCCTTTTTGGTGAGTCTGTAAGATAGATTTGAAATATGACATAAAACATTCCAAAAAAGAGATGAGCTCATGAATGTTCATTCAAGAACATGTTAGACATATAATCAGGCAACAGCTTATTTTGGTTTAATGAGAAAAACAACTTGGCGCTTGATTTTAAGTAAAATAAAATTTGCAGGATGACATCCCCATAAATGCTGTACTAGTTGGCTGAGGAAAATATAGCATGTGTTAAAACATTTCCCTTTTAAATTTCAATTGGCAACATGTTTTTGCTATTAGAAGTAAAAGTACTCTATTCTTCCCTCATTAATGTGCTTAATTTTTATGTAATTATTGAAACGAAGAATGGTCACTTCAAGTGAAATCATAAGGTCTAAAGGATCATTAAAATGGTGTAATATTCTTACATTGTGGGAAAGGGGAAAGAGCTAATATTTTTGAGTGCATACTATAAGGCATCCCTGAACTAGACACTTTCTAATACTGTAATAATATTATTTGTTTTTTTTTACAATACCATTGTAATTGGTAGTCCATATTTCATATAAAGCGATACCAAGTAACTTGCCTAAACCCTAGAAGTAACAAATGGCCAAGGGAAGATTTAAGCTTCAGTCTCCCTAGTTCTGAAACCAGACATTTTCCTATGAAAAAAGTTATCTCCTATATTTTGTAAACAATGAAGTCTTTTATTAGTATGTGCTTGGTAACATACACAATGATTTGTCAGAACAAGTAATGGCAAAAATGCAGATGAATTCTTTTAAAAAATGAATGACAGAGATTATTATAATGCAGATATGACAATATTCTTGAAAGTTAATTCTCTAATGTTCAGAAATTAATGCAAAATTTATAATGGTATTGAAAAAACTGTCAGAAATGCTAGTAAATTGCAGTGGAAAAATCAGTTTATATGTAATAGCATTTATCAACAAACACATTCTTTTCTAAACTGAATGAAATTATTTCCCTTAGTACAGAAAACTGACATATCTCATGCCTCCGTAGCATTTGCTAAATGAAGAATTTAAGCAAGATGATTAAGCAAGGGGTAGGATTCTGCAGTGGCTATTGATGCGAGATCATTTACACAAAAGAGTTCTCAAGGCAGAGCCAGTTCCAAGTGATGGGTCAGCTGGGTATTGGACAGGCTTTTCTGTTCTTGAGTTAATTTATATAATATAATTGATGTCTTAGAAGCCGAGATTATTGCCAAGATAGAACAAAGAATCTTGGTCTCTTCCAAACTAATTTTAAAACAGGATTGTAACTTTCTCAGTGGATTAAGGATTGGGAACTTTGTTTCTATGCTAGCTTTGTAAGTACCTTTACATATAAACCTAAATACATCTTCCTTGTATCTCAGTGTCTTCATCTCTAAAATGAGCGTATTTCTCTAAGGAATGTCTTTTTAATCTTTAAAACTGCTGAACTAGAATTTCTGAGGGGATAATTTGAGATAAGTGCTTGATGATAAAAAAAATAAGGGAATTAGGAGAGAAAGGGAGAAGAGGAATAAGAAGAGGGATAGGAAGAGGGAGGGAGAGCTAACGCATGAGTTACAGGAGAGAGTTATCTATGGAAATAGAGATCTCTCTATCCAAACAAGGATTTACACATTGCACTGAAATGCCATCTTTCTATGAATTTAGAATATTTTGCTGTTTTTAGCAGCTACCATCAGAATAGAAAACAATTGGATAAGATGGCTTAAAATGTATGAAAAACATAGCAGAGCAAGAGGTAGGTAATGCAGAGATCAATTTTAGAAATAATATATAGGATTAATTAATACTCTGTCACTCTTCAACTCAGTTTCACAGACAAGTGTAGGAGGACCCTCATTCTTCTTGTTCTCCGTCACAATCAGGCTGAACCTTGACAGAGAGAGCTACCTAAAGCTAGTTTCAATAAAATGAGTGCAACCTGGACCTTAAAGGGTACTCTAAAAGAACAATGGCATGAAGTGCTTGGGGCATCAGAACCAGAAATTACTGGAACCTAATTTTCAGGTGTCCAAGAGGCCAATGTATTATAACATGAGGATTACAAGAAATGGAAAAAGTGAAATGTACTGCCTAATTTTGGATGGACTTCAAGCATGTGATGGATGAATGGAGAAGGGCAGCCAAGGAGTTGTTAAGTGATGACTGGAGCTAGAGCCAGAGTCTTAGAAGGCCACAAGTAAAAACATTAGCAGATTTTGGAAGGATTAAATAAGTTACAATGAAAGGATAACTCCGGTGGTAAGATTTCACTGGTAAATAATGATAAACTGGCTACTCAATTTCCAAATGTCTCAATGAAGAGTGAAGAGAATACAGTATCTGGACACTTTTATTGTTATTATTATTAATTTTTTAGTGTTGTAATTTTGTAGTTCAGAGACCTGATGAGTTATATTATAAGGATCATTTTTCTTGGTTCTCCTTTGTCTACTAAGTTAAAATGAACTTCTTAGCATGCAAATATCAGCATCAATATCCATGATCTGGCTGACTCTGACCTCTGTTCTTGATGCTCTGCCTAACTACCACCTCATCCATTCTCCATTGTCTTCTGCAATACTTACCTAGTCGCTGTTCACTGGAAAAGTTCAGCTTTGCCCACCTCTGTGCCCTTCCTTGCTCATAGAATTTCCTTCATTTTCCATATCTTCCTGTTTCTTTCTATCTAAATCCTACTCAGAGTGTGAAATCTCTTGCATGAACTTTTCCTTGATTCTTTCAAAAGAAATTGTTTTACCCCCTTTGATGGATTGCCAGAGTTTGCCTTCTGATTACAGCATTTCTCATTATAGAAATGATCCAAGCATATTTCCTACTAGCTGACTTGTTCAGCTGTCAGTTTCTCCCAGTGGGCTGTGCTTTACTTCAGGCATGAATTGTCTTGTTTATCTCTATCCTCAAACGCGTAACGTGTATGTCTAAGTTTTACTTTAATTGATGTGGAAGACTTTTGGTTTAGGAGATGACAGTTTAAATTGGACGATCAAGAAGCAATGGTTACATTATGGCTTTGATTTGCCATGCTGTAATCTCAGCATGTGGGAAAATATTGAGCATTCATAGTGATATCAATGTTTCCAAAGCCTTAGAAGACAGAATGAGGCATATGTATGTGTATAATTTTAAAATTTTATCTTAGCCATTTTCTTGTTTTTTTTTTTTTTTTTGGTTTTTTTTTTTGTTTGTTTTTTGGCTATAAAAATGCTTGTTTAAAGCATGAAATGAGCTGAACAATAGAGATTGACAGGGTATTATTTCTGTGCCCATTTCCACCCTGACTTTGTGAATTTGGATAAGTTATTAATACTTTTGTGATTCAGTTTCCTCAATTATCTAATAAAGGTGGTGTTGCCGTGTTGATTTCCAAGTTGCAGCTCAGCTTTGTAACTTCATGATTGGATTATATTCCATACTAATGTAAGTAACAACTTAAGATTTATTTTCATCATTTTGGTTTGTATATCAGATGTGTATTCATGTCTAACAGGCATCTCTGATTAGAAGGGTTTGGTGAGGAAGAGTAATGACCTGGATACTTGGAGGCTGACAACCAGTTCTCCCCAACCCTCCATGGTCATTGAAAGAACAGAAGTGATTCAGTAGCCCTCAAGGCACTGATCAAAAGAAACCTTGAGAGTGCCAAACTGGGTAAGGAAAAATACTCTTGGCTGGAATTGAGGGAAGTCGAATCGCTCCGTATCTTATTCAGCTGAGGCTGCTATAACAAAATACCTTTGGCTAAGTGGCTTGAAAAACAAACATTTTTTTTCCCTTGTAATTCTGGCAACCAGAGGTCCAAGGTACTGGCAGATTTGATTCCTAAGGAAGGCTTTCCTCTTGACTTGGCTGCCTTCTTGCTGTGTCCTTCATAAGGTGGAGAGAAAGAGAGAGGGAGAGGGAGAAAAAAGAAAAAAGAAAAGAGAGGGAAAGTATGCTCTGGTCTTTCTTTTCTTTCTTTCTTTTTTTTAAATTATACTTTAAGTTCTAGGGTACATGTGCACAACGTGCAGGTTTGTTACATAGGTATACATGTGCCATGTTTGTTTGCTGCACCCATCAACTCGTCATTTACATTAGGTATTTCTCCTAATGTTATCCCTCCACCAGTCCCCCACTCCCTAACTGGTCCCAGTGTGTGATATTCCCTGCCCTGTGTCCATGTGTTCTCATTGTTCAACTCCCACTTATAAGTGAGAAGATGTGGTGTTTGGTTTTCTGTTCTTGTGTTAGTTTGCTCAGAATGATGGCTTACAGCTTCATCCATGTCCCTACAAAGGACATGAACTCATCTTTTTTATGGCTGCATAGTATTCCATGGTGTATATGTGCCACATTTTCTTTATCCAGTCTATCATTGATGAATATTTGGGTTGGTTTCAAGTCTTTGCTATTGTGAAAAGTGCTGCAATAAACATACGTGTGCATGTATCTTTACAGTAGGATGATTTATAATCCTTTGGGTAGTTACCCAGTAATGGGATGGCTGGGCCAAATGATATTTCTAGTTCTAGATCCTTGAGGAATCGCCACACTGTCTTCCACAATGGTTGAACTAATTTACACTCCCACTAACCATGTAAAAGCATTCCCATCTTTCCACATCCTCGCCAGCATGTGTTGTTTCCTGACCTTATAATGATCGCCATTCTAACTGGGGTGAGATGGTATCTCATTGTAGTTTTGATTTGCATTTCTCTGATGATCAGTGATGTTGAGCATTTTTTACATATGTCTATTGGCTGCATAAATGTCTTCTTTTGAGAAGTGTCTGTTCATATCCTTTGACCACTTTTGGATGGGGTTGTTTCTTGTAAATTTGTTTAAATTCTTTGTAGATTCTGGATAATGGCCCTTTGTCAGGTGGGTAGATTGTAAAAATTTTCTCCCATTCTGTAGGTGCCTGTTCACTCTGATGATAATTTCTTTTGCTGTGCAGAAGCTCTTTAGTTCAACTAGATCCCATTTGTCAATTTTGGTTTTGTTGCCATTGCTTTTGGTGTTTTAGTCATGAAGTCTTTGCCCATGCCTATGTCCTGAATGGTATTGCCTAGGTTTTCTTCTAGGGTTTTTATGGCATTAGGTCTTACATGTAAGTCTTTAATCCATGTTGAATTAATTTTTGTGTATGGTATAAGGAAGGGATCCAGTTTTAGCTTTCTACAAATGGCTAGATAGTTTTCCCAGCACCATTTGTTAAATGGTCTTTCTCTTCTTATAAGGACATTAATCCCATCTGGGGAAGCCCACCCTCAAGACCTCATCTAAACCTAATAACTTCTGAAAGTCCCATCTTCAAATATCATCACAATTAGTGTTAGGGCTTCAACATGTGAATTTTGAGGAGACATATACATTCAATTCACAACATCTATAATTACTTACTTTGGATGAGTGTGATAGTCCCAGGGATAGGGGCTGTAATTAAGATAAATGAAAATCAGCCCAGTAAAGAAGTTTCCTGGGAGGCCAAGAGCCCAGGGTAGAGGGCTGTGTCTTTCACACAGACTGCAGTAGTGATGGTTGTAGCAGGTAGATTGTCTAACAGGGCCAGCCCTTGATCATATTGTGGTTGGTTGTCTGAGGACAGTGACCAGCTAATCAACAGGCCAAACTGCAATTCCTAGACTTCTCATTTACCTTTTCCCATTTTGAGCCAGAAAGAGACAAGAAAGAGGCTCAAATCCCCAAAATGGTTGCAGCATCAGCTTGCCTCCTACAACAAGAGGAAAATCAAATTGTTTTTGATCAATATTTTAATCATCTTATTTGATTTTCCCTGGCACATCTTTTCTGGTAGCATTTAGAGAAAATTAATAATAAAATGTCATAGAGATGATTTTAAGGATGCCTCTGGCTCTAATTCCCTGTGTCTTTAAGTACAAATTTAATTTAAGAGGAGTGAAAAGTGCATAGGTGAACTTCTGCTAGCATAATACATATACTACAGCTATGAAATTTTGTCTTTAAAATTTTGGCAGGGTAATGAAGGTGAATTGAAGTTAAGGCTGTATGCAAGAGAGGAACTTTGTATACACTACACTCTGAGAGCTGATAGTATTTTACTTTTATATTTAGAAAAATATACTTATGTGAAAATGACTT
>NW_016805139.1:305018-336876 GCF_001698545.2 Rhinopithecus bieti | reverse complement strand
TTTTTTGAGATGCAGTCTTACTCTGTTGCCCTGGCTGGAGTGCAATGGCATGATCTTGACTCACTGTAACATCTGCCTTCCAAGTTCAAGTGATTCTCCTGTCTCAGCCTCCCCAGTAGCTAGGATTACAGGCGTGTGCCACCACACCAGGCTAATTTTTGTATTTTCAGTAGAGACAGAGTTTCACCGTGTTGGCCAGGCTTGGTCTCAAACTCCTGATCTCAAGTGATACACCCACCTCGGCCTCCCAAAGTGCTGGGATTACAGGTGTGAGCCACTGTGCTGGCCTGACTTTTAAAAGCCTTTTTTAAAAAAGGGAAATCTCTGATTTTTGTCTTGGGAATATAAAAGACTTCACTTTGGAGGACAAAATCTTGAATAATGTGCTTTGTCTATGGTGTGTATGCTTCTTAACAACAACAGAAAACAGATTTCTAGGAGATTAAAGACGAAAGAAAAACTTACTTTTCCCCATAACAATACAGTGTCATTGTATTTTTATTCTTGATCCCATGTTTGACTTGAAATGTGATTTACCGTTTGCTAAAGACTGTAGACGTCCTGCCTGGACACCCAGAAGTTATTTCTGTTTTCTAGAGTCAGCATATGAAATGTTATTTAAAGCCCACATTTTGCTTTTTAAATACTACCCAGTGGTTTTAGTTATACAAAGGTCAAGTTTCAGCCCAACTCTTCAGACTTCCAGGCATGGAAACAACCTAGCAAGCTCTGCTTCTGTTTCTTTCTCCTGAAACAGTTGTCTCTGCAGACAGAGGTTTGGCATCTGTCTACCCCCTCACATATAATATATTACTATGGAGTCCCTGGAAACCTGAAATGCCTCCTTGATGGAAAACATGAGACAGATGAGAATCTCTGGATGTCTACATTTGGATGTTTAATATTTCTGTATTCATAAAGTTAAAATTTAGAAGTGAAAACTTAAAGTCAGATAGTTTAGAAAGAACACAATGTACTTAAGTGGCTAGTGAATTCATTTTGAAATTTCAGCTAATATAGAAACCTGTTCTATGGTGTATTTTAAAATATGTTTTTGAATGATCAGATTTTTTTTCTGATCCTCCAAAGTCTCTTCTAGATGTGACAGTCTTATATTTTTGCCACATTAGGTCAAAACCCAATTTATTATTGCTATTTCAGCTTTCTAGTAGCAAAATACTAGTTATAAAACTCCCCGAGTCCAGATCTACTTGTGATTGAATACCCACTTCAATGTGCAGTATATTCAGTATATTGTATAGCATGGTTTGGTGACCTGAAAGTAAAGCTCTGACAAAGTCAATCACATCTATGATTGAAAATAGTATTAAAAAGTATTTCTAAGGTTATATTCCGTTTTAAAAGATAATACTATTTTGATTTTATTATGTTTTGCTAGTTTCAATTTTATTTATATTCACAATTCTTGAGGAAAGAATTCAAAATTCCTATAAGTCTTATTTTAGGGAAAAGAAAAAAATGCAGATACATAATTTTATGTTTTCTGTTTCCTCCGTCTCCAGTAAAATTTTTATTCAAGGTTACTTGAAATATTAAAATATCTATCTTTCTGATTTATTTTTTATTATTACTTACATTGTCACAATAAGAGTTAGGGTGGCTATTAAAATGACAGGAAGAAAAAAATCTAGTTTTAATTCTAATTTTTATGAATAAGATTTTAAATAATGCATATAACTGGGCATAGTTGTCCCAACTACTCAAAAGACTCAGTCAAGAAGATATCTGGAGCCCACAAGTTCGAGGCCACACTGGGCAATATAGCAAGACTCTCTTTCTTAAAAAAAAAAAGCATGTTTACAATGTGATATATATGTGTATATATGTTTATAATGTGATATATATACACATGTATATATGTATTCAGAGTTCTTGAGAAATGAATTCAAAATTCCTGTGAGTCTTATTTCAGAGAAAATAATGCACAGATATATAATTTCATGTTTTCTGCTTTCTTCCTCTCCAGTAAAATTTTTATTTATTCTATATATACATTAAATAAATAACATACTTTATATTATACATACATACTATTTTGCAACAATTTGAACTCTTATTATCTGTGTTTCATGCCCTTAATTTTATTATCTTATTTTTCTCTTGTCAAGTATACTACTTTAAGCTTGTGTGTATAATTGTAAACTATTTTTATTCAAAGTCTGTGTTCTCAAATTTATTTATGTATATTCAACTATTTTGTTATTTATTTACTCATTACATTCCTTATATTTTGTTCTCTATTTTATTATCTAGGTTCTTTCATTTATTTTAATAAGTAACTTTTATGGCTATGGATTTGATTCTGAGAAATACTTTGCGCATTATTCTTATTTTATATAAAGTTTTTAAAAAACTTGGCTCATACCTGTGATCCCAGCACTTTGGGAGGCCGAGGCGGGCGGATCACCTGAGGTCAGGAGTTCGAGACCAGCCTGTCCAACATGGTGAAACCCCATCTCTACTAAAAATACAAAAAAATTAGCCAGGCATGGTGGTGGATGCTTGTAATCTCAGCTACTCTGGAGGCTGAGGCAGAAGAATCGCTTGAACCGAGAAGCAGAGGTTGCAGTGAGCTGAGAACACGCCATTGCACTCCAGCCTGGGCCACAAGAGTGAAACTCCATCTTGATAGCAACAACAACAACAAAATTTCTAAGTATCTTATGATTGCAGCATAATTTCCTATTTCCTCCAAAAGCTTTTAAGTAAAATATTCTTATTTTAAAAATTTAATTTCCATATAGTCCTTTATATTGGAATTTACTTTTACATACTTGTTCTGTGTACTACAGCATTATTTCTACAGATATTTCTTGTATCTATTTTTATTCAATTTTATTGCTATGTTATTTACAAAGGTTAATCACTGTTGTAGGCAAATTTATAAATTTTATTTAAAAAATCTCTTCCTTGTTTATTTCCCCAGAATCCTACATTACTATCTATTCCTCTTAAAATTCCTATTTTATTTTATTGTGAATTTTCTTCTTACATATTTTCACAACCTGTTCGTGTGTGTGTGTGTCTGTGTGTGCATGTGTACCCAAGCTAAGAGTCCTTGTCTTTTTTTTCCTTCTAAACAAAACAAACAAACAAACAAAAAACAGGATACACATGCAGAATGTGTAGGCTTGTTACATAGGTATACGTGTGCCATGGAGTTTGCTGCACCTACTGACCCATTCTCTATGTTCCCTACCCTTACCCACCTACCCCTCAACAGGTCCTGGTATGTGGTGTTCCCCTGTGTTCTCATTGTTCAACTCCCACTTATGAGTGAGAACATGCGGTGTTTGGTTTTCTATCCTGTGTTAGTTTGCTGAGGATGATGCTTCCAGTTTCATCCATGTCCCTGAAAAGGACATGATCTCATTCCTTTTTATGGCAGCATAGTATTCCATGGTGTATATGTACCACTTTTTCTTTATTGAGTCCATTATTGATGAGCATTTGGGTTGGTTCTATGTCTTTGCTATTGTAAATAGTGCTGCAATAAATATACGTGTGCATGTGTCTTTACAGTAGAATGATTTATATTCCTTTGGGTATATACCCAGTAATGGGATTGCTCAGTCAAATGGTATTTCTGTATTCTTGAGGAATCTCCACACTGTCTTCCACAGTGGTTGAACTAATTTACATTCCCACCAACAGTGTAAAAGCATTCCTATTTCTCCACAGCCTCACCAGCATCTATTGTTTCCTGACTTTTTAATAATCATCATTCTGACTGACATAAAATAGTATCTCATTGTGGTTTTAATTTGCATTTCTCTGATGATCAGTGATGTTGAGCTTTTCTTCATGTGTTTGTTGGTTGCATAAATGTCGTCTTTTGAGAAGTGTCTGTTCATATCCTTTGACCACTTTTTGATGGAGTTGTCTTTTTTCTTGTGAATTTGTTTAAGTTTCTTGTAAATTCTGGATATTAGACCTTTGTCAGATGGGTAGATTGCAAAAATTCCTCCTGTTCTGTGGGTTTTCTGTTCGCTCTGATGATCGTTTGCTTTGCTGTGCAGAAGCTCTTTAGATTAATCAGATCCCATTTGTCAATTTTGTCTTTTGCTGCATTTGCTTTTGGTGTTTTAGTCATGAAATCTTTGTCCATGCTTATGTCCTGAATGGTACTGCCTAGGTTTTCTTCTAGGGTTTTTGCTGTTTGGGGTTTGACATTTAAATCTTTAATCCACCTTGAGTTAATTTTCGAATAAGGTTAAGAAAGTGGTCCAGTTTCGGTTTTCTGCATATAGCTAGCCAGTTTTCCCAGTACCATTTATTGAATAGGTGATCCTTTCCCTGTTGCTATTTTTGTCAGGTTTGTTGACAGGGGTGTGCGTGTGTGCATGTTTGTATGTGGACCCAAGCTAAGAGTCCTTGTCTTTTGGTAAGTTTATTTTATTTTATTTTATTTTATTTTATTTTATTTTATTTATTTATTTATTTATTTTTTGAGATGGGCTATCAACAGGCTAGAGTGTACTGGCACTCTCTTGGCTTACTGCAATCTCTGCCTCCCAGGTTCAAGCCATTCTCCTGCCTCAGCCTCCTGAGGTAAGTGGGATTACAGGTGCCTGCCACCACACCCAGCTCATTTTTGTATTTTTAGAAGAGACAAGATTCCACCATGTCGACAAGGCGGTTCTAGAACTCCTGACCTCAAGTGATCTGCCTGCCTGCCTTGGCTACCCCAAGTGCTGGGATTACAGATAAAGGCCATTGCACCTGGCCTTGGTAAGAAAATTAAATCATATGTACATATTGTAGTGACAGATTTAGCAATTTTTACTTAGATCAACTCATTCACTATTTTTGTACTCCCATTTTGTTTTCTGTATTTTGGATTTTTTGTCTCATGAACTAAGTTTTTTCTTTCTCTTTTAAAATTTTCCAGTAGTAATGCAGGATAAATTAATGTTTTGTTTACATTCTTTGTTAATCACACAGTTTTGAAAAATATATTGAACTAATCTTTTACTTATTATCTAATTCTTATTTCACTTATTATCTGAGGATGTTATCTTCCTTGTATCGATCATTTGTGTTTCCTGTTCTTGTTAGTATAGTCTTGTGTTTAAAATAGCTTTTAATCAAATTATTAAGTGTTGCAACTTATGCATTTCTTTACAATTTTTTTAGCATTTATATAATTCTGATATTATATACATATTATATAAATCTGATATTATATAAACAGTTGCTGTGGCAACTATTTAGTTTTAATTCCATATTTAAGTGATTTTAATGGTCAATACAAGTTTTAAAAGTTTGATTTTAATTGACATATCGTTGTACATATTTATGGAGGTACAAACGGATGTTTTGACACATATAGAGAGGGTTTTAAATTGTCAATACATGTTTGAGAAATATTTTCAGCTTGGGCCCAAAGGTAGAATATTTCTTGAGTCCTTACAGATCTGATAATGATTCTCTATTTCTTCATAAGTCAAATAAACAAGATTTCAGGGTAAAATAAAAACATTCTGGGGTCATAACATTTCCACTCAAAACTCTGTAGTCATTAATATATCAATTTCATTTTAATGTAATAAAGAATAAATATGAATCAGTCAGTTTTTTAATATCATTTTCCATTTTCTGGTCAATATTTCTTATTTACCTTGAAATAAAATTTTAAAATCATTGGGTTAAAAATGAAACACTGCAAAACCTGTAAACCCTAATACTATGGTAAGGAATCAAATTATTCTCATACAATGTGGTGGAATTTTGTATGAGAAAATTAAGACAGATCAAAAAGGAAAAATATATAAAATATATAAAGTAGAATGATATGCTATGTGAATACATATAAAATATGTATATACTACCTATAATATAGTTAGATGACCTTTACTAAAAAAAATGAAAATCTATTAATTTAGATCGAGAAGAGGGATGCATGGGGAGAAGAAAGAAGCAGATAACCAGAATTTTATTTATTTGTGCAATTTTGAGTACAATAGATATTGAATCCTATATGCTAGGGTGTGTGCCATGTGCTGAGTATATGTGCTTTTCCTTGGGAACTTAATAGAGGGAGAAACACCTGAAAGACCTTAAATAAGTGTAAAAAAAAAAAAAAATCAAGTCATATCAGCAGGATAATAAAAGCCTATCAAGGTTGTTATTAGATCAAAGAGGAAAGAATATGGTCAGTTTTGATCCAGCAGGTCATAAGCCTCAGGGAAACTAGGAAACGTGTCGGATTTTTACATAGTAGTTTTATTCCTTAAGAGAAATGTTGGTCCCAATGAAGCCTAACACTTAAAAATGAAACTGGGAATTTAAAAATCTGACTTAATTCATGCAATTCACTGGTCAAGAGCCTGGGTGACACAAGTATGGAGAACACGTTTTCTTTTTTTATTGCAAACAAATTGTACCCAAATTTCAAAACAGAGGCACAGAGGGCAGAGGTAGGACTAGTATTTGCCATATGAAACTACAAATAAAATATTTGAAATTTCAAAAGTTTGTTTTGCAATATCTTTTCTATATTTATTTTTTATTATAAAATTTGCCACTTATAAAACAAGATTTATTGGAACTATTGGTGAGAAGAGAAAATGTTTTAGTTAAATGTTCATCAGTGAAAATAGCTCAACTGACTGTGAATTAGATAAGCTCACATAAATCAAAAAGTGGGGTATTGATTGACATAGTCTGTCCTCTTAAAATCATAAACAAAATGATATAAATTATGCTTATAATAATTTAAAATTTGAATTATTCTTTTTGTCATAACATGCCCAGGTTACTAGCTCTAAATTAAACCATATGCTGGTATCTATTCCTTCACTTCATCTTCCCCACCCCAACCCTTCTATAAATGCAGAGCAGTGATTCAGTGCTTCCGTGTATCACATCTTCAGTCCTGGCCGTGCATTCCCTACATGGAAGCTTTTGAAACATTGGAAGCTGGCTTCCCTACCTACTTTCATTAAATATTATATATATATAGGTTACTATATATATATATATATATATATTATATAATATATGTCTCACTATATATAGTGATTTAGCAGAGCTGTTCCTGGAGCCCACAATGGTATTTAAAAACAAACAAACAAACAAGAAAAAACTTTCCTATGAGGCTGTAATGAAGAGGCACTGACTACTGAGAATCACTAACATTTAGGACATCAGGAAATCAAATTTCTCCTAGAAAAAGGAAAAGGAATGATTATATTATGTAATTTTATAATTATTCTTTTTAGCACCTGGATATTGCTACTACTATTATACTATCAATATTAAGATATTAAAACTTATTTTATACTTAAAGTTAGAGACTATGAGAGAATAGTAAGTTAGAGGACATTGTTTTCTGTTTGTTTTTTTCCTCAAGAAGCTTATATTAGGAGATAAATGTAATAAAATCCTTTTATATTGTATATATTATATTATATATGTACTAAGAAAGTGGTATGCATAAAATGGGATTGTAATACAGCCATTAAACCAGTTTAAAGTGGTAAAAGTGAGGTTGAATGAATGCTACAGAAATAAAAGGGGGTATTTGAGTTAAACTTCATATATAATTTTCTAAGCATACAAAGGAGAAGTTGGGAAGAGGCGAGGACCAGTATTCCAGATGGGAGAGAGCAACACAAGTGTTTTACCTATTTTACTGAGGAGGAAATGGAGGCTTAGACTAATTTCATGGCTTACTAAATACTGTTATTTGGCATCAGAGTTAAGACAACAACTCCCTTATTTTTAAAACATGTTTGATTAGTGGACTTTTTAATAAATTGTGCCACTGAAGGACTGGAAACCTTCCAGGTATCAAAACTGTTTTCCCGTCTTACCAACTTTTCTAGCCTTCTAAAAAATATATTTTTAGAAAATACAGTAAAAATAGATGACATTTCACTGGGATATATTGATCTTGTTAAGATGATCAATTTAAAAAGTGAATTAACAACACTATTGCTATTTCTAGAAAATAGAAGCTTATGTAGGAAAGTAACTTGCAATTGGGAAGCTGCAGTTTACTTTATGTTGCTTCAAATCACACTTACACTGTACCTATACTTAAAATTTTCATACAGACAAACAGCTTTTTAAATTATCTTTTCTGCATAAATATGTCTTCTATTTATAAATAAATGTTTGAAATATTATTTGATCACCTGTACAAACTTTAGGAGAAATTGGCCAACAACTGATATTAGTGCCAGATTCTACAACACATTTATTTATAACTAATATTTTGAATTTTTTTTGATTTTTAGAAATGTGTTCTATGTTTTTTTATTCTTTGAAGAAATAAAAGTATTCATTTACTTTAAAATATAAAGAGAATTATAAAATTATCACTATTACATAACTAATTGTAGAATATTTAAGATGAAATCTACATTCTCTGGATTGATGGATACATTGTGAAGAATGAATTTTGAAGCTATATTTTGATGACATTTGGGTTTAAAGCTCAGATTCATCACTCTCTAATTTTGTGAACCTGGATGAACATTTAAAACTTCCATGACTGCTTCTTCACCCTTAAATAAGAATTATATATGGTTGTTTTGAGGATTTAAATCTATGTCCAGCACACAGTAAACATTTAAGAAATGTTGCGGGAAGTTAGGTACCCCGAATGGAGGGACCAGCTGGAGCCATGGCAGAGGAACATAAATTGTGAAGATTTCATGGACATTTATCAGTTCCCAAAATTAATACTTTTATAATTTCTTATAATAATTTTATAATTCCTGTCTTTACAGCAGTATCTGAACATAAATTGTGAAGATTTCATGGACATTTATCACTTCCCTAATAATACTCTTATAATTTCTTATGTCTGTCTTTAATCTCTTAATCCCGTTATCTTCGTAAACTGAGAATGTATGTTGTAAGGTCTGACTGCCTGCTGGGTCGGGCAGAATAGAGCCATATTTTTCTTTTTGCAGAGAGCTTATAAATGGACGTAAAAGTAGGAGAGTTATCACTAAATTCTTCTCCTAGCAAGGAATATTAAATATTAAGACCCTGGGAAAAGAATTGCATTCCTAGGGGGAGGTCTCTAAACGGCCACTCTGGGAGTGTCTATCTTACGCCGCTGAGATAAGGACTGAAATACACCCTGGTCTCCTGCAGTACCCTCAGGCTTACTAGGATTGGGAAATTCCAGCCTGGTAAATCTTAGTCAGACCAGTTCTCTGCTCTCGAACCCTGTTTTCTGTTAAGATGTTTATCAAGACAATATGTGCATAGCGGGACACAGACCCTCATCAGTAATAATAATTTTGCCCTCGCCTTGTGATCTTTGCTTTGCCCTATGTCTTGTGATCTTTATTGCCCTTTGATGTGACCAGCATGTGATCTTTGTGGCCTACTCCCTGTTCATACACCTCCTCCCCTTTTAAAATCCCTAATAAAAACTTGCTGGTTTTGCAGCTCAGGGGACATCATGGACCTACCGATATGTGATGTTACCTCCAGAGGCCCAGCTGTAAAATTCCTGTCTTTGTACTCTTTCTCTTTATTTCTCAGGCCGGCTGACTCTTAGGGAAAATAGAAAGAACCTACATTGAAATACTAGGGGCTGATTCCCCTGATAAAGATCAGCCATAGAAAGCCATATTTCTCTTTTGTTTTATCTTCTGAGTCTCCAGTAAAACGTTCTGGCATCAGTTTCTGTGACAACTTGTGGCTTATGAGAGGAAGACACACAGCGACAGCTTTCTCTGTGACTCACCAAATTGGTATTAATAATCAACTGGCAACTATTTCTGGTTTGTGTTATGGAAATACTGCTAATGCACCATAGTTTGAAGGTCTGCCTGCTCTGGGCATAATGTTTTGGCTAAAGTTGTAAGTTATGGTCAAGTTCAAAGATGTATTTAAAACAATGCCTAAAAAATAATTTAAAACATGATTTCACAAATACAATAGAAAACATTAAAAATTATTGATCCATTTTATAGGATAACTATATATCAATTACTAGAGAATTTTAAGCATAATTACAAATATCAAAACATTTAAAAAACTACATAGTGGGGTTCTAATATAAATTTATAACTTTCTATTGAAATTGATAAAACTTGTTTCAATATAATGGTGAGTTTTGTTTTGCTTTTTAAATAACAGCACCTTCTTTTTTTAGTTTGGATGGTTCTCTGTTATGTGTCTCACTGTATTTCCTCTTCCCTGGGCTGTGCTGAGGTATCTTTTTTTTTCCATATTTTTCCCCAGCTTTATTGAGGTATGATTGGCCAGTAGAAGTTGTATATATTTAAGGTGTACAATTTGATGTTTTGATATATGTAAACACTGTGAAATAATCACCACAGGCTGGGCACGGTGACACACGCCTGTAATCCCAACACTTTGGGAGACTGAGGTGGTCGGATCACGAGATCAGGAGTTTGAGACCAGCCTAGCCAACATAGTGAAACCCCGTCTCTACTAAAAATACAAAAATTAGCCAGGCGTGGTGGCAGGCGCCTGTAATCCCAGCTACTAGAGTGGGAAAGAAAGGAGAGTGAATGTCCTTCCTCTCCAAGCAGGGTTTTGATGCTGAGGGTTAAAAAGAGGGTCTGAGTCACTCCAAATCCCTGTAAATCTACAGTAATCTGGGTCCTTGGACATGGGAGAATCCGTTCTTCTGTCAACACCTACTGCTTTCAAACACTATACTAAGCAGAAGAATTAGCCACAGACCCTTCCTATAAGGACTTCTAAAAATGTTTCTAAACAACCATAATACATAATGGAAAGTGATATCACAAAAGACATAGAAACAAAATGTTATAGGAGGTCCCTGAAGGAAGAAAAGGCTTTTTGTTGGGTGATTATGGAGGTTGGTGTCATGATGCTGGATTAGATTTATGGGAAAGATGCACAGGTAAAAACAAGGAGGAAGAAAATTGCAGGCTGATAGTATAGCATGAGCAAAACAAGTCTTCCATTTGGTTGGAATCTAAAAAGTGTAACTATTTTAAATATTGTTAATAATAGGTGCTTTTGATTGAATTCAGTGCCACGTATTTAATTATAGTCTCCATTTCAAACTCACCATCTCTACCATGCTTTGCCATGCTGGAGCTAGCTTATTTTTAAATTCTGCCAAAAGGAATGTGGGATTGGGACTCCAAGCCTAGAGGAGGAGGAAGGGACTTGCTGCTCCCTGTTTGCTTTCTGGCTACTTGCCATTTGTGTGAGCAGCATCTCTGTACTTGTCTGCATGTGTCAATTCCTTCTGAGGCAATATCAGAATGCTGTTTGCTGTTTGTTCAACACCTGTAGAATTGGTCTTATCCTTCCTCCTTAGGGACACCAACTAGCCAGTATCTAGTCCTCATGGATCTGGATAACAGGCACATGGGGTTCTCCTCTGAGCTCACACAATCATCAACTGGGCAGATCTTCCTCTTCATGCCAGCTCTCAGGTCCTGGAGCCACATGTCCAGCTTCTTCCTTTTATTCCTCCAGCCCCAGGGTACTACCTGCTTCCTAGAGTTGCTGCCTCCATGATCTTTTAGTGCTCTTTTCTTTTATCCTCTTAGTTAATAACTTAGTTACTTAGTTAATAACTTCATACTCAGTTAACGAATCTTTATTTAAATTCTCTCTGCTCAATAACTGATGTGATTTCTGTCTCCTGCCTAAATCCTAACAATGAGTGAATTGTATAGAAACTGCAATATTGGTGTCAATTTCCACATCACAAAATGCTATTGGAATTATTATCACTAGGAAGTTCTTAATTATTTATTTCTATATTTATGGAAAAAAGGCTTTAAAACCCTATATCAAGGAAATGATAACAGAGGTTCTTATAATGGCCTACTACTTATTAAAATGTATATGGTACATATGATTACTTTTTGTTATCTCTGTTCTGGGGTTGAAAAGTTATTAGACTTCCAAAGAAGAATGTTAAATAACAGCACAATCCACTCAAGATTATCTTTTGAAAGAGTTTAAAAATTTTTCATACATGATTTCTCTTTCCTCCTGCAATTTTACCAACTTACATTTTGTATTAATAAAAGGGCTGCTTGAACCTTGGTGTTTGTGTATGTAAATGTTCATTCAATTGGCAACCAGGCAAAGGGAGGAAGCAGTGAATCACTCTTACTTCATGGTCTCCAATCCCATTAACTGTCCCTGGATGGTGAGCAAATCTAACCACAGAAACTGTACAGAACAGAAACTGTACATTTGCTTTGGGGAGAGCTTTCTATAGAGTATATTTCTCAAGTAATAGACATATGTATTTTCAATTATATTTTCAATATTTAGGTATATTCTCATTTTAGTCATGGTTCATAAATAAATTTCTTATATTTGGAAATCATAAATTAAACAATATCTCCAAGTATGTTTTAAAATATAAACTGGGCATACATAATTTGACCATTACATTTAAGATTCTGGAGACCCATACTGTGAAAAATTAGTAAACAGATGTTACTAAAAATTTTATTTTATCCATTCTTTAGGTATACTATATTACATGTAATTTTGGGAAGTTTTGGAAAAAATACTTATTCAATTGTGCTTATCTTGCTTTGGAAACAAACATTGAGACTATGCTAATTTTTTGCAGGTGACTAAATGATTGTTTCTGTTTTATTAGGGAAATTTTGAATAAACTTAAAGTTGGTAACTGAGCACTAGGAAAATGTTCAAACCACAGAATTGGTAAAGAATGGGTGTTATTTGCTTACAAATAAGTTTGAGTGTAAGTTTGTAATATACTGAAATTCAAGTTGAGTAAATAAAAGGGGATTAGCAGCTGTCTGACACATCTTAAGCAAGAATAAAGTAAAATCTCATTACCATCTACATAAGTTTTCCACTGGAGCTATAACAGATTACCATAAACTTAGTGGCTGAAAACAACGTGAACTTATCATCTTACGATTTCGTTATTAGAAGTATGACACAGGTCTCACTGGGCTTAAATCTAGGTATCTTTAGGTATTGGTAGGACTGTTTTCCTTTCTGTAGACTCCAGGCAAGAATCTAATTCCTGGGCTTTTCAAGCTTCAAGAAGATCCCTCATTCCTTGGCACATGCATCCATTCCTCCATCTTCAAAGAGAGCAACATTGCATGTCTCTGCCTCTCCTTTTATTGTCACATCTCTTTCTCACCACAGCTGGGAATGATTCTCTGCTTTTAAAAACTATAATTAGATTGGACTCCTTGGATAATCCTGGATAATCTCCCCATTGCAATGTCATTAGCCTTAATCAAACCTGCAATGTCCCTTTTGCCATGTAAAGTAATGTGTTCACATTTCTGAAGATTGAAATATGGACATCTTTGGACGTCATTGTTCTGCCTACCATACCACCTACTTGATTTTTGGACTTAGGTACTATGTGGGCATCTCATTTCAAAAAGAACAAATGATACCTGTTCGAACACAGAGAATCGTTTCATGTTCAACCTTTTTAAGAGCTAGTAAGGGGCCAGGTGCAGTGGCTCACGCCTGTAATCCCAGCACTTTGGGAGGCTGAGGTGGGCAGATCACGAGGTCAAGAGATCGAGACCATCCTGGCCAACATGGTGAAACCCCATCTTTACTAAAAATACAAAAATTAGCTGAGTGTGATGGTGCATGTCTGTAGTCCAAGCTACTAGGGAGGCTTAGGCAGGAGAATTGTTTGAATCCGGGAAGTGGAGGTTGCAGTGAGCCAAGATTGCGCTACTGCACTCCAGTCTCATGACAGAGCGAGACTCTGTCTCAAAAAATTAAATAAATGTTTTAAAAGTGCTGGTAAGGATATGTATGTGGACAGGAAAGTGGTTCAGATTTACCTGAAAGGCTCAAACTACAGACATGTTTCTGATAAAAGCAAGAATTTGTATGATAGCCTAACTGGATTATCTCTTCCCCCGTTTTCCCACTGAACAGAGCTTTCATGAACCTCTTGTACTAATGAAATTTTGTTATGATCATGTGTTTGGGGGATAGAAAAAAAGGGTGAAAACTAATGTTTGACTTTCTGTATACTATTAACTCTGGCTTGATTTAGCCAGAATAAAAGAAATCTGAACTCAACTAAGAACGTGTTTGCTATGTTTCAATCTTTCAAAACAATCTAAGTAAATATTTCTGAAGCTTGAAAGTCTTATGACTATTTCCTAACATGTACTTTATTTTGTTTAGTCTCCTTAGACAAGCCAAAATTACTGACATTTGTATTATTAAAAGCCCTTTCTTGAAGTTTAACAAGTTGCTTTTCATTGTTTCTCTGATCCAAAGCATGGCAAGGCAGGTCTCACAGACAATTATGCTAGTGAAATAATGGGAACATTTTCTGAAAATGCCTTGTAATTAAACACGGTAGAAATTACAGGAGCACTTGGATTAGACAACTCAATGGCTGAGAAGTAAAGCTTTGGGAAAAACTGATTTTATGTTTGAAACTATTAACAGTATATCTTATTAAACAAATTTCTTTTATAAATCTGGAAATGTTTGTATCTTCTAATACTTTTGTGCTTCTAATAAAAGCTGTTCATGTCTCAAATAAGAATTCTAATTTTGAGATAACTTAAACCAGATACATTGGGGAGAAAATATTTGCAAAATAAGTTTCTTTATAGAATTTCAGAGAAAAAAAAATGAAGCCATTTTGACAGACTTAGAAAGTATCTTAACAATTATTAAATAAGCACATCCTGCTCCAAAACTCTATCTCTTAACTGAAATTTATTGGGATAACACTTCTAAGTCAACACTGTCTATTAAGGAATACATTTTTAAATACTGATGCTAGATGTCATGAAGCTGTAGGAAGCCTTCACTATATGTTTGGGAAATTAATTAACGAGTGCATGAGTATAATATCCATTTAATCTGAGGCAATAATAACGGTCCAGGAATTTTATTTTCTTATTGGCATCTCTCCTGATATAACTTGTCTTTGCCACTTGGTGAAATTATTTATATTCATTATAAATTAGTTACCCTATTTTCAAGTAAAGTTGATACTCTTAATCATTTGAGTCAGAGTTTAACCTAGGAAAGATTTAACATAAAAAGATAAACAAAAAGATTTTGTTTTTTGAGATAGGGTCTCTGTCGCCCACGCTGGAGTGTGGTGGTGCTATGTAGGCTCACTGCAACCTTCAGCTCCCGGGTTCAAGCGATTCTCTGCCTCAGCCTCCTGAGTAGCTGGGATTACAGGCACCCACCCCCACGCCCAGCTAATTTTATGTATTTTAGTAGAGACAAGGTTTCAACATCTTGGCCAAGCTTGTCTTGAACTCCTGACTTCGTGATCCACCTGCCTTGGACTCCCAAAGTGCTGGGATTACAGGCGTGAGCCACTGCGCCCAGCGACAAAAAGATTTAAAATAGAAGTAATTATGTAAAATCTAAAACACTGAAGATATCTTACATTCAGAATCAGAAGTATTTAAAATTATTGGCATATTCATGATGAATTCAAATTACATTTTACTTGTAAATATTTTCAAGAGATTTTTCAGAAAAGATAACTGAAATATGGTAATATTTCAGAGCATTTTCTAATATTTAGAAATAACATAAAAATGCTGTTATTTGCCACGGTTTTTTGAAATCCAATAAACATACTAGTTATTGATGATATTAATCTGTGCTATACAGTTTTCTACTGTTGTTAGTAAATAGGAATCCAAGGACCAGACACTGTTTTACTTTCAGAAGTTACACAATGCAGAAAATCAAATAACTGAAAGAAAACATTATCTTAGAGGTTTTCCTTGAGATGTTTTTCTTAAAGGAAGCTAATAGACATTATGAACTATGATTTCTAGTATATTAAGGATAACAAAAGACATGTAAGATTCTGGATGTGGTGATAATTGCTAAGCTTCTTACAACAACTTTTTAGATAAACTAGAACCAGACAAAATATTCTTGTCATTTGTGGTAAAATGATGCCTGGCACTGCCATCTGTTAATAGTACTACAATAAACAAAGATGGTTGCCTGAGTACAAAAAAGAGGAGCCATGATTTAGTTACAAAGATAGCACCACCACTCATGGAAAGCATATGGTAACTGTGAAGAAATATTTATCTCCAAAATAAATAGATTGGAACAAGAGAACAAAAGAATGCTTTTAGAAAAAGGCCAGTAACCTGGTAGCAAGGAGGATAATGCTTTATGAAGCACAAGAAGATTGAAGCGTTAATCTAAAACATTAATTAGTGTTGTGTGGACAGAAATGAACTTTGTGAAAAAGTTAACTACCATTTATATATATTTACTCTGTTCCAAATACTGTTTGAAGTGCTTTACATTTAAGCCTTACCCTAGTACTATGATACCTCCCCCATGTTTCTTTGCCTGCACGAAGTTAGTTGTCCATGACCACAACCCACATTGCTTTGCTGGCACATGTGTGCAGAGGCTGACCTTGCCTTCCCTTTGCCACCAATGCACATGTGCACCTGCACCACCATTGTGTCAGAGCCTTGGCAGGCATAAGCCCACTGACCCCCATCCCCATAAGCCCCATCCCCATTTAATTATCCCCACTTTATAGGGGAGGAAATTGAGGTACAAACAAGATTCGTATCCTGCTCAGCATTCTATAGCTAATAAATGATAGAGCTGGGAGTTGAATGCCTGCAGACTGATTCTGGAATCCATGCACATAAACACTGTGAGACACTGAGGTTCAAAAGGAATTGAAGTAAGGTTAAGGTCCAAAGAGATTGTACCACCTCAGTGATATTTGGCATGCTAAATTGTTTGGACTTGAGACGTTTTACATTTGGTGGTCAAGCCAGGCCCCATTTGAATACTAATTACCTTATCATTAAAAATCCTTGGAATTCTACATTCAAAAATGTTTAATCTCCATGTCTTCAATATTAAAAAAGACTCGAGTAAATTCCAGTCATACTTCTTACCCAGAAAGACTGACAACCTTTAGCAACCAAAATTAGAGTCCACCCAGAATTCATAAGATTCTCATTTTGGAGAAAATGCGAATTTTCTACTGTTTCATCCCACTCCTTCTGATGAAATGCAGTTTCCATTCTTTAAAGTAATTGTTTTTGTCAATATTGCTTACAAAAGGAGTGTGGAAATTAATAGAAATGACAGACAGACCACATTGTTCACATAAGTGAAGTGACTGTGGTGTCATAGAAAATGACTATTTTTTCCAGCCTATATTTACATTTATTATACTTTAAATTCTGAGCTTGTTACATAGTTATACATGTGGTGGTTTGCTGCACCCATCAACCCGTCATCTACATGTAGCGTATTTCTCCTGTGCTATCCTCCCGTTAATCCCCAACCCCCAACAGCCTCAGTGCTGTGATGCCCCTTCCCCTCCCTGTGATCCATGTGTTCTCATTGTTCAACTCTACTTATGAGTGAAACTCATGAGGTGTTGCACGCTTTTCTGCTTCCTGTGTTAGGGTTTGCTTTGAGAATGTGATGCGGTTTCCTGCTTCACTCCACTGCTCCCTGTAAAGGACATGAATTCATCCTTTTTTTTTTGCTGCCATGTATTCCGATGGGTGTATATGCTGTGACACTTTGGCCTTATTCAGTGTATCACTGATGTCATTTGGCGTTGATTCCAAGGCCTCTTTGCTCTGTGAATAGCTGCCTGCAATTAACATAAGTCTGCCATGTGTCCGTTTATGCTAGAATGATTTACAATGGCGGAAAAATTTTTTTGCAATCTATCCATCTGGACAACAAGGCTAATAGCCATAAATTACAAGGAACTTCAACAGACTTGAATAAGGAAAATAACAACCCCATAAAAAAATTGGGTGAAGCGATATGCACAGACACTTCAAAAGAGACATTTATGCAGCCAACCAACATATCGGAAAAAGCTCACACTCACTGGTCATAAAGAAAATGCCAAATCAAAACCACAATGAAAGATACCATCTCACACCAGCTTAGAATGGCTTGCGATCATTAAAAAGTCAGGAAACAGGGGGGAGGGATTGCATGGGGAGTTGCTACGATGCATCAATAAATGATGAATTGAGATGCCGGTTGCTTGACGCAGTTGCATGGGGTGCAGCACACCAACATGCGCACAAATAGTACATTGTAACAAACGCTGCACGCTTATGCACATGTACCCTAGAACTTAAAGTATAATAATAAAAAAAAAAAGTCAGGAAACAACAGATGCAGGAGAGGAGAGGATGTGGAGAAATAGGAACACTTTTACACTGTTGGAGGGAGTGTAAATTAGTTCAGCCATTATGGAAGACAGTGTGGCGATTCCTCAAGGATCTAGAACCAGAAATACCATTTGACTCAGCCATCCCATTACTGGGTGTATACCCAAAGGGTTTTGCATCTTTATCCAGCTTGCCACTCTGTGCCTTTTCGTTGAGGCATTTAACATATTTACATTCAAGGTTAATATTAATATTTGTGGAATTGATTCTGTCATGTTTTTAGCTTGTTATTATGCAGACTTGATTGTGTAATTGCTTCATGGTGTCAATGGTCTATGTACATAGTATGTTATTGTGGTGGCTTATAATGCTCTTTTCTTTCCATATGTAGAACTCCTTTAAGGACCTCTTATAAGGCAGGTCTGCTGAATTCCTGTAGCATTTGCTTATCTGAAAAAAATCTTATTTTTTTCTTTGCGTATGGAGCTTAGTTTGGCTGGATATGAAATTCTTGGTTGAAATTTCTGAAATTTTAAAAAAATTTTTATGGGGACACAGTAGGTCTATATTTTTGGGGTACCTGAAATACTGTCATACAAGCATCCAATAAGTAACAATCACATCATGCCAAAGGGGGTATGCATCCCCTAAAGTATTTATCTCTGTGTCACAAACAATCCAATTATACTCTTAGAATAAATGAACAGGGGCTCATATTTGATAGCACAACAGGGTGACTATAGTCAATAATTTAATTGTACACTTGAAGATAACTAGAATCATAATTAACATTTTTATACCCTATTAACCATTCCTACCTCCCTCCCATTCCCTATGAGAAGCTGCTCCACTTCTTGTAATTATCTTTCTACTCTCTATCTCCATGAGTTCAATTGTTTTAATTTTTAGATCCCACAAATAAGTGAAAACATGTGATATTTGTTTTTCTCTGCCTGGCTTATTTCACTTAACATAACGGCCTCTAGTTTTATTTCATGTTATTGTGAATGGCAGGATCTCATTCTTTTTTTTATGGCTGATTAGTACTTGATTGTGTATAAGTACTACATTTTCTTTATTCATTCATCTGCTGATGGACACTTAGGTTGCTTTCAAATATCAGCCATTGTGAACAGTAAAACATGCAAATGCATATATCTTTTCCATATATTCATTTCCTTTCTTTTGGGTAGATATCTAGCAGTGGGATTGCTGGATCACAAGGTAGGTCTATTCATTAGTTTTCCAAGGAACCTCCAAATTTTCTTCATAGTGGTTTTACTAACTTATATTCCCACCAACAGTGTATGATGGTTCTGTTTTTCTCTACGTTCTCACCAGCAGTTGTCATTGCCTGTCTTTTGGATAAAAGTCATTGTAACTTGGGTACAATGATATCTCATGGTAGTTTTGACTTGCATTTCTCTAATGATCAATGGGGATGTTGAGCACCTTCTCATTTTTCACGTTTATGTTTTCTTTTGAGGAATGTCTATTCAAATATTTTGTCATTTTACAAAATGGGAATTATAAGATTTTTCCCTATAGAGTTGTTTGAAATCCTTATATATTCTGGTTATTAATCCCTTGTCAGATGGGCAGTTTGCAAATATTTTCTCCCATTCTGTGGGTTGTCTCTTCATTTTGTTGATTGCATCCTTTTCTGTGCAGAAGCTTAACTTAATGTGATCCCATTTGTGTATACCTACTCAATAAGATTTTGCCCACACCAATGTCTTTAACAGTTTCCCCAAAGTTTTCTTGTAGTAGTGTCATAGTTTGAAGTCTTAGATTTAATTCTTTAATTCACTTTGATTTGATTTTTCTATATGGTGAGAGATAAGGGTCTAGTTTCATTCCTCTCCATGTGGATATTCAGTTTTCCCAGCGCCATTTATTGAAGACATTGTCTTCTCCAGGGATGTTATAGGCAGCTTTTTGGAAAATCAGTTCACTGTCAGTGTGTGGATTTATTTCTGGGTTCACTATTCTTTTCCATTGGTTTTGTGTCTGTTTGTTTCCAATACTATGCCATTTTGGTTACTATAGCTCTGTAGTATAATTCGAAGTCATGTAATGTGATTCCTTAAGGTTTGTTCTTTTTTGTTCAAGATAACATTGAGTATTCTGGATCTTTTGTGGTTCCGTGTAAATTTTAGGATAGTATTTTTTTTTTTAATTTCTGTGAAGAATGTCATTTGTATTTTGATGGGGATTGCATTGAATCTGTAGATTGCTTCGAGTAGTATGGACGGTTTAACAATATTGATTCTTCCAATCTATGAACATGAAATATCTTTCCATTTTTTGGTGTCCTCTTCAATTTTTGCATCAGTGTTTTATAGTTTTCATTAGCAAGATCTGTTACTTCTTTGGTTAATTCCTCAGTATTTAACTTTATTTGTCGTTATCATAAATGTCATTAATCTTTAATTTGTTTTTTAGATTGTTTAGTATTGGCATTGTAAACCAAAAAGTATCTGAGAAAAGTCTCAATGAATTTAGAAAGTTTATTTTGCCAAGGTTAAGGATGCACCCATGACACAACATCAGGAAGTCCTGAAAACATGTACTCAAGGTGATTAGGGTACAACTTGCTTTTATACATTTTAGGGGGACAGGAGACATCAATCAGTATGTACATTGGTTTGGTTCAGTAAGGTGGGAAAGTTCAAAGCAAGGGAGTGGGGGGNGAAGTAGATAAGAGACAAAAGTTTTCATTCTTTTGAGTCTTTGATCAGCCTTCCAATGAATATGAAATTTAACCTGGCTCAATTAATCTACATTTTTACATAAACAATGGGGCAGAAGAAGCAATCAGATATGTGTTTATCTCAGGTGAGCCTCAGAGGGATGACTTTAAGTTCTGGCTATCCTTTGTCCAAAAAGAATTTCCTTGTGGACAACATGTGAGGGAGGGATACAGCTTTTTATCTTTGTAGCTATCTTATTTAGGAATAAAATGGGAGGCAGGTTTGCCTGACATAGTTCTCAGTGTAACTGTTTCCTTGGCTTAGTAATTTCAGGGTCCTGAGATTTATTTTCCTTTCACAGCATATAGAAATGCTACTGAATTCATATGTTGATTTTATATCTTGCAACTCAACTGAATTTGTTTATCAGTTCTAATAGTTTTTTTGGCAGGCTTTTTAGGTTTTTCCAAATATAATATTATCTGCAAACAGGAATAATTTGACTTTTTTCTGTTCCAAACTGGATGCGCTTATGTTTTTTCCTCTTGTCTGATTGCTCTAAGACTTTGAGTACCATGTTGAATAAACAGTGGTGAAAGTGTGCATTCTTGCTATGTTTCAGATCTTAAAAGAAAGGTTGGTATAAATGCTCCCTCAATTGGCAGGCATCAGATTATTTTTGTCTGGTTTTGCTTTCTGATGTAACAGGACAGCATTGAGTTTGATGCCTCACAATTGCTGAGTTCTTTCTCTGCCCAGCGCATAGAAATGCTCTCTGCATCATGCCACAACTGCGAAAGGATGAGGGAGGGGTGGTTTCAGAAATTTCGGATTTTTTTTCCTATCTCTTCAGTGTCCTTTTCAGTGATATGAAGTTAAAACAAGTTACTGTTTTCCTCACCTGAGTGTTGGTCCTTATGAAGGTACTTTTGTTATAGATATTTGTTAAATTGTGTTCTTTCATGGGGGATGATCCATGGAAACTTCTATTCTACCATCTTGCTCCACCTCCGAAGTTTATTACTTACTTAATTATTTATTTATTTTAGATTATACTTTAAGTTCTGGGATACATGTGCAGAATGTGCAGGTTTGTTACATAGGTATACACGTGCCATGGTGGTTTGCTGCACCCATCAACCCGTCATCTACATCCTAATACTATCCCTCCCCTAACCCTCCACCCCCCGACAGGCCCCAGTGTGTGATATTTCCCTGCCTACGACCATGTGTTATCATTGTTCAACTTTCATTTATGAGTGCGAACATGCAGTGTTTGGTTTCCTTTTCCTGTGTTAGTTTGCTGAGAATGATGGTTTCCAGCTTCATCAATGTCCCTGAAAAGGACATGAACTCATCCTTTTTATGACTGCATAGTATTCTATGGTGTATATGGGCCACATTTTGTTTATCCAGTCTTTCATTGATTTAGGTTGGTTCCAAGTCTTTGCTATTGTGAACAGTGCTGCAATAAACATACATGTGCATGTGTCTTTAAGGTAGAATTATTTATAATCCTTTGGGTATATACCCAGTAATGATATTGCTGGGTCAAATGGTATTTCTGGTTCTAGATCCCTGAGGAATCACCAAGTTTCTTTTTTTAAAGAATGCTAAATACAGGCTCCCAATCTCTTCTGAATTGTAGGGTTTCTGCTGAAATATCTACTGTTAACCTGTGGGGGTTTCCTCTGTAAATGATATTCCCCTTCTGTCTAGCTGCCTTTAACATTTTTTCTTTTATTTTGACCTTGGAGAATTTTATGAAGACTATGTGTCTTCAGGATGGTCATCTCACAGGGATTCTCTGCATTTCCTGAATTTCAATGTTGGCCTCTCTAGAGAGGTTAGGGAAATTTTTATGGATATTATCCTCAGATGTATTTTCAAAGTTGCTTTCTTTCTTTTCA
The DNA here is from genome assembly GCF_001698545.2 of Rhinopithecus bieti. Classification (NCBI taxonomy): domain Eukaryota; kingdom Metazoa; phylum Chordata; class Mammalia; order Primates; family Cercopithecidae; genus Rhinopithecus; species Rhinopithecus bieti. The sequence continues at coordinate 314,118 of NW_016805139.1, read as the reverse complement.
TCTCTTTCAGGGACACCAATTAGTGGTAGATTTGGTCTTTTTACATAATCCCATATTCTTCAGGGGGTTTGTTCATTATTTATTATTTTTTTTCTTCATTTTGGTTCAACTGAGTTATTTTGGAGAACATGTTTTTGAGCTCTGACAGTCTTTCCTCAGCTTGATCTATTCTGCTGTTAATACCTGTTATTGTATCATAAAATTCTTGACAAGAGTTTTTCAACTCTGCCAGATCAGTTTGATTCTTTCTTAAATGGCCATTTCATCTTTCAGCTCTGGTATTGTTTTATTGTATTCCTTACCTACCATGAGTTGAGTTTTAACTTTCTCCTGAATCCTGATTATCTTGATTCCTATCAGTATTCTGAATTCTATGTCTCATTTCAGCCAGTTCACCCTGGTTAAGAACTTTGCTAATGAAGTAGTGTGGTCATGTGGAGGTGAGAAGACACTCTGGCTTTTTGAGTTGCCAGAGATCTTTCACTGCTTCTTTCTCATCTGTGTGGGCTGATGTTCCTTCAGTCTTTGAAGTTGCTGTCCTTTGGATGGGGTTTCTTGCTTTTATCTTCTTTGATTCCCTTGGGGGCTTAATGCTGGTGTAAGTTGGGCTCAGTAAACTGGCTTCATTTCTGGAAGATTTTAGAGAGGAAAAGACTTGGCTCAGCACTCCTGGGATCTGTGCTCTAACTCTGGGGGGCTAGTACTCTGGCTTTGTTCTCTAGCACCTCAAGGTTTGGAACCTGCTGTGCTGGAAGGGCCAAGGTGTTCCCAGTCTACTTCCCACAACACTCTCATGGGTGGTGTCGACCAAAGTCCTTCTTCAGGTCAGTCGCAGCAGGATCCATGCTTGCATGCATGTAATAGCACCTGCAGCAGCACAGCAGGGTGATGCATATCAGCTGGGGCAGGGCATTGGCAGGAGGGGGGCAGTGGTATTCCTACCCATGCTTGTACTGATATTGGTGAAGGTGGAGTACTGGTGGGCACAGGAATACCAGTATTGGTGCACACATTTGCACTAGTGGTGGTGGTACAGCAGGATGTCTGTGAGTCAGTGAGGTATAGGGGCACTGCGGTGCCACTTGTGCTAATGGTGGTGGTTGCAGAGCAATGGCACATGCACCCCACCCGTGTTGCTGGCAGGGGCAGAAAGTGGTGAGCCTCCCCATTGCATGTGCCAGCAAAGTGGTTGGGGGATGGGCATCGGGAGGAGTGATTGCCAGCAAAGCAGTAGGGTTATGCCATGGTGAAGGGAGGCTACAGATAGGCTGGTGCATATTGGTGGGGCTGGTCTGCTGGAGCTCTCTGATAGGCATGTGTGATGGTCTGCTGTCAAAGTAGCTGTAATGAGAGCCTACAGAAACCACTCTGGTGCATCTGAGGCTGCACTACAGGAGGGTGTGGTCATGCTGGGGTTCCATAAGAGGCCAGCAGATAGACGGGCACTCACAGCAGTCTGGCCCCATCCTTCAGGCAAGACAACCCTACTCTGTCCAGGTCCAAAAGTTGCCCTAAAGATAAAGTCCCCTGAAAGAACATGACAAGCCTTGGGCTATGGATGTTGCTGGCTGTACTCCACTATAGACATTCCTTCACCAAACCCTGTATGATCTGCACAGGCTGGAGTCCTTCCTCTTCCACTTTTCTAAGCAGCTCTCCCTCCCCACTCAAGTGTCTATGGCAGTTGTGAAATGTCCTGCTACTAGAATTCTGCAGGTCTGTGGCAAAAGCGGGCCAGTCCTTACCTGTTCAACTCACCCCTTCTCCCCTAGTCTCTGGGAGTCAAGAATCAACCCCTGGTGCTCAGCAAAACCAGCGTTCCATGCTTCCTTCCACTTCACCCCAGTGTCTGCATCCTCCCTCCATCCACTCAATGCCTTCCCTCTGAAGATTTGCTGAAAATGTGCCAGTCTACCCAAACTCTGTCTCTCAGTGGGAGATGTTCCTCCTAGCTGTGTCTATTTGGCCATGTTGACTCCTCCTTCTGGGGCTGCTTTAAAATCATTGTCAGATATTCTGACATCTGTGCCAGCTCTATGTATCTTTTGATTGTCTTTTCTCATTTCTTTGAGATTTTTCTACTTTTTGGTCAAATGAATGGCTTTAGATTGTGTCAAAGACAGTTTGAACATTATGTTATCAGCCTCTAAGTGCCATTTAAAATTTCTATTTTAGCAAATAGTCAAAGTCAACCAATTTAGGTTTAGAATGCAACTCTTGGACCATTTTGTGGATTGTGATTCAAATGTCAGTTTAGTTTTCAGAGACTCTTCTGTGCTATTGTGGTTAGCTCTGTTTGTGTGCTACCCAGAGGCCAATTTGAAACCTGAGTGCCATTACATACCATAATTATGTTCTCAAACCATTTGCTGTGCTGATTCTGGTCAATGCCATGCAGGGGTTGGTGGGGACCTTCCCAGGACTTGAAACACACAGATTTAGAGAACCATTTTCTCCAGCATTGTGTGCTCTGTAGTTCTGCCCCCACTCGCTAGTTCAAAGGGGCTAGAGTGCTATCTATTTGTTGTTATTCACTTAATGTAGGCAGGGATGATTGAGAATAGTCCACTCACATCTCTACAGAGCCCAGTGGGGAGAAGGAAGGGCACGGTCTCTACTCAGAGTACTGCAGAGTGAGTATGGTCAACAGGGCTGCACCCCAACTGCTTTGAAGCACCTGGTGGGGAGAGTTATTTCAACTCTCATTTGAAGGGTGGGGATGGTTGACAAAGCATCACCCACAGTCTTCATGGAGCCTAGTGGGAAGTGGGAGAGGCGGGCATAATTGCAGAGCTAATAGCTGCAGAGCTGACTTCTTCCTGGTCCTTTGGCTATAGAGAAAAAAAAAGGCTTATGCTTTTTCTTGAGCTTTTTTTGGTATGTGTCCATTTGTGTTTCTAATTGCAGGATGCTCTGTTAGATCCCACAATCTCTTGTCAAAGTCTCTAACTTTTTTCTTTATGTTTCAATGATTTTTTTCATAGTTATTTTATGCATTTTGTTGGTTTTTTTTTTTTTTTTTTTTTTTTACTGTTGTTGTAATTAGTGGGAGCAATAGAGTGGAATGTACTTGTTCCATCTTGTCCAGAACCAGGAGATTTTTATGCTTCTGCCTGTCTTATTTTTCCTTTTATTGCCTATTTCTTTTTCTCTTGACCACCTCCTTTTTCTCTTTAAAATTTAGCCCAGAGGAATCATCATATTGTCATCCACAATGATTAAACTAATTTAGGCTCCCACCAACAGTATATAAGCACATCTTTTTCTCCACAACCTCGTCAGTATCTTTTTTTTTTCTGACTTTTTAATAATAGCCATTCTGACTGGTGTGAGATGACATCTCATTGTGGTTTGATTTGCATTTCTCTAATGATCAGTAATGTTGAGCTTTTTTTCATATCGTTGTTGGCTGCATGTTTTTCTTCTTTTGAAAGGTGTCTGTTCATGTGCTTCACCCACTTTTTTATGGGGTTATTTTTTTCTTGTAAATTTGTTTAAGTTCCTTATAGATGCTAGATATTAGACCTTTATTGAATGCATAGTTTGCAAAAATTTTCTATTATGTAGGTTGTCTGTTTACTCTATTGATAGTTTCTTCCATGCAGAAGTTCTTTACACTATTCACAATAGTAAAAACATATAATCAACCTAAATACCTCTCAGAGATAGACTAGATTAAGGAAATGTATGTGATACATATACATCATGAACTATGCAGCCATATAAAAGAATGAGATCATATCCTCTGCAGGGACATGAACAGAACTGGAGACCTTTATCCTTAGCAAACTAACACAGGAACAGAAATCCAAATACTGTATGTTCTCACTTATAAGTGGGAGCTAAGTGATGAGAACAGATGGACACATACAGGGGAACAACACATGCTGAGGCCTATCAGAGCGTGGAGGGCGGGGGAAGGAGAGGATCAGGAAAAATAAATAACTGATGGGTACTAGGCTTAATACCTGAGCAATGAAATAATTTATGCAACAATCCCCCGTGACACAAGTTTACCTACCTAACAAACCTGCACATGTACCCCTGAACTTAAAAGTTAAAAAGAGATTTTAAATAATATAAAAAATATTAGGCCAGAGTTTATCTCCTAAATGAAGCCTCCTTGGTACTCATAGGTTGCTATATATGCCCATTCTTGTCAGCATTACTCCTAATTGTATTTACTTCATTGTTTATTTCTGTGTCTGTTGTTCTGATCATATCGTGTGTGAATTCTTTTAGGGAACTCAACATTGTAACCTCAGTGTCTAATTTCCTGACATATGGTAGGAACTTAATAAATGGTTCTCGAATAAATGAATGGGAGGAAGAAACAAGTTATGTATTTATTCATATTTCCTTTAATTCAATGATTGGAAATTTCTTATTTTGTACCTATTGTGTTCCAGGAATCCTTCTTGGCACTGGGAATATAGAGGTGATGGGCAGAAAAATTCCCTGATTTTACAGAGCTTAAATTCTTGTAGGGGAGACAGACAATAACAATGAGTAAATGCTAGACCTTTATAATTAATCATAAATGTTGTTTGCAGTGAAGAAAACTGAGAGAGAGGGTTAACATATATCAAATGTTAGAGAAACTTTTATTGAGGAGGGGACATTTGAGTTAAGACAGGAGTTCTAAAAGGGAGCAACTAAAAAGATGTTGGGATACACAGTTCTAGGCAGATGGAACAGTAATTGCTAAGGATCTCATGAAGCAGATTTATTAGTTTTTGCCACATAGTTCCAGTTACTAGGCACACTGCAGTGTTATAGTAAATTATCAATAACTAAAGGTGTCAACATTGTATTTAAGCCATCTTTCTATCTCTCAGGGCCCCCAGTGGAGTCTCTTACATAGTAGTAGGTGCTCAGACTATAATAAATTTCAAATGAAATTATTTTTACTGATGTAGAAACTGATCATATTGGCTGTTTATTTTTTATGTCAAAACCATTTCTATAAATAACTTTGTTTCTGAATCTCATGGCTATTATGGATTTATTTTATTGTGTCATAAGAATTGATGTACACTTAAGTATCCTTAGGTGCCTCAGAATGTAGTATGGTCAGAGACTGGTATTCTATTTATGTTTGCTTATCTAGTGTCTAGGAAAATGTTAACCAAAAAAAGGTGCTCATTAAATATATGCATGCTAGACAATACAAATTTATTTTACTGGTCTTTAGGTTCTTATAATTATAGAAAAAATAGTCCTTTCTATGTTGTATATGTTTATAAATCCTCAAAGACATGATTATGCTTTTGCTATATGTCAATTATGAACTCTGCTTGAACAAAATACTCTCAATTTCACATAAGATATACAGGCTTTCTTCAGAGCCTACAATACTTTTGTAAAATTAAAATTGAAGTTATCCCTATATTATACTTTGTTTTATTCATATTAAATATGTTTGTATTTTAAACTTATTTTGTAAAAGTGCTTCAAATAATTTAAATATTATTACCTCCAGTTTTGTATTTATAACAAAGAAAGAAAAAAGAATATTCTTTGGTACTGTTAAAATTTATTTTGAAAATCGTTGTTGCTGAGGAGCAGCTAAAATAAACTGAAGTCTCTTTCATCTTATGAAAGGTTTTTCCATTGTTTATAATCACAAAGACAGTACAATATACAGTGACATTCCATTTTATAGATGGCATTCTTGGAACATTTTTAGTATGGCAGTGCAATATAGTGAAAGCGTGGACTTTGAACCTGATAATACCTATGGTTGAACCTAACTCTAGTTGAGATCTTAGAGTCTGATTAACATGAAGATTATCACCATTCACTTACAGGGTCATTGAATGAAAAAATATATGTTAAACACCTATTCCACTGGGTTGCTTGAGACTGAAACCTGAGACCACCACACTGGTAGAGGTGGTCAGCAGCAGACAGACCACACAAAGATGGCTTCTTACTTCCAACCAAATACAAAATATAGTCCTCACTTCATATTGTATTCCTCCTCCCTCTTTCAACACCAGGAGTAGGGAGATCAAGAAGTACACTGGATCAATTCCTTTTCCATGAAAATGAAAAGTCAGACCACCCTCTTTTTACCTTCTCATACCTAAGCAAATCCTGGCCAGCGAGTGGTGGTGGTGGTGGTGGTGTAAAATTCCATTTAGAGTCAGATGTGATATTGGAATATTAAAGTAGATATAGTTTTATTAAAAGTGACTGGGAAAATCAAGAAAGAAAACTCTTTTAGGTATAATAATGGAATAAAACTATTTTATAAATATACATTGTTATGATTAAGATATGGGCCCTGGAGGCAGAACCATGGTATATGGATTCTGATTTCACCACTTCCCAGCTGTGTTACTTTGGGGCTTAGTTTTCTTCATCGGTAAAGAGGAAATAGAATTCTTCCTAGAAATGCTGTGAAAATTTGATAAGGCTATATTTGTGTTTAGAATAGTGCTAGGTCCATAGTAATTCCTCAACAAATCATGTGTTTATCCAGCTGTCATCATTATCATCATCTCACTGAATTGAGATTAATTTACTTGTTATATTTTTAGGGTGAGGTCAGGATTTAAGAATCTGCAGTGTAAAGGATTGAAGATACTTCAGGCTGTCTAGATTGCTCTAATGCCCAAACTTTCACTTGACTTCTTGTTATTCAGAATATCTAAAGTAGCTTCTTCTTCTATCATCACTTTCTAGCACATCTTTTTAATATGCTGTCATTATTACACATATCACTATCTTTATTTGTGAAGTTTGTTATTAATAGTGTCTCTCTATGCCATAGACTATATTTCATGAGGGTAGGGACATTGTCTATCTTATTTACTGCTATAATTTCACTGTCCACAATAGCAGGTTCTCAACACATATATTAATATTTGGATTAAGTCACAATCATGTTTTTTTTTCAGAATCAATTGCTATTTAATTTATAGACTACATGTATAATCTAGGCATATGTGAATCATTTTGCATTTATTTAAATTTAATTGTTAAAATATTGTTATTAAATTTTACAACATATTAATCCTTTTCAGGCTATATGCTCAATTTTAGGATTTGGATTTTGAAAAGATCGTTTAATGCGATGCTGTCAATAAGCACACTAAAACTCTATCTGGATAACACACAGAAAACAAATTAAAATACAAATAGGTTAATTGTAGCACTGGAGAATTTTATTTTATTTTTTATTTTTTTTATTTTTTTTTTTACTAATACAGTGTAGAATTAGTATAGCAGACTAAATATTTTGACACTATATTGGTATAAAACAACTAGATTAGATTAAATGAGTAACTTGATATTACAGTTTAATGAAAGTATTTAATTCCTCTTTTAAAAAATCATTAATTGTCCAAGTTAATATGCTGGCAGGCATTTTAGCTATGTTAAAGCAGCTCTAGAAGGTGTCACAATTAAGTTTAAAAGCTAATGTTTCTGCTCTCTTTTAAGAGGCAAAGGTAGAAAACCATTAAATATCTACAGTAGCTTTAACTTATATATTAAATGTGGTTGCCAGTTGATAAATACAACAATTTATTTTTAAATCTGGTTGAAATGTTATAGTGATTAAAAAATAAGAACAAAATGTCTTTTATGTTTACCTTCATTGTAGCCTTCTATGTTGATTATTTCTTGTGTAAAGTTTGCATCTGGTATCATAACCCTGTCTAAAGAGCTGCCTTCATATTGACCCCAGGTATTCTAATGAGACTTCTGGCTGACTCCAGGCTTTCTAATAATAGAGACACGTGGGCGACCCCAGGCATTCTAATTGGAGACCCCCCTACCGACCTCAGGCAGTCTAATGACAGAGACACCTGGGCGACCCCAAGCATTCTAATGGGAAAGACTCCCAGGGGGAGCCAGATGTTAAGTTTCAAAACAATGCAATGGAGTCAGGCATGCTTAGTCAAATTTTTAAATACCTTGTTCCAATTTTCCTATGCCTCATAGCGCCTCATGGCACATTTCAGTCTAATAATAATAGTTAGAACACCCGTAAATGCTTACATAGTCATGTACTGCATAACAGAGGGAAGTGGGTGTCCCACGGAACAGTCTTGGAGAGGTGGCAGGAGAAGGGACTAGGAGGAGAAAAACAGAACACACGAAGGGAAATGGTTTGCTTGCCGTTCAAGTGCAACGTTCCTTTTCTCCAGGTGACTTCTTAGCTTTAAATTGTTGCGTTTAAAAAGAGAGTGGCTTTGAACAAAGTTAGAAGTTGCTGCTCCTGTTCGATTCCAATAGGTGACATGCCCCCGGCCCTCCAACCAAGGGCACAATCACTTTGGTTGGGCGCACACCGGCTCTCTCTGCCTCCCCAAGGCTGGGCCCTACCTGAGCTTGGAGGTGGAGCCTCAGAGACGTGCTGGCTTAGGGGGTGGGCCCTGGCCCTCTTTAGATTCTAATTCAAAGATTTGGAATCGATGACAAAGTACTGCTGATTCTCATTATTCAATATAGTTATGTTCAGTAAAGTTGCTATGAACATTAAGTTAGCAAATATTGAACCATTGCTCTTATGGGACATATATGGTTAGGTTTCTGTGAGTCTTACATCAAAATATTTTTGTCAACTAATCAATACATAGTCTTGTTGTGTATGTGTTTCTGTTTAAAGACACCTTACATTGTATGCCATACATAATGCATACACCTTACATTGTATGCATTATGTATGCCTTACATAAAGCATACATTGTTGCTTCATTAACATTGAACACATGACCTACAGCACTGTAACTCATGCCTGAGCAAAACTTATCTAACACACATGTACTTCCATAAACTATATCATAGTCTTGTATTTGGGAACACTAGACAAGCACCTTAGCACCCTGCTTGGGAAACATTTTAAACAGAGAAATCAGTGACAAAAAGCGCAAAAAGGGGGAAAATGTGGCACTAAATAAACTGAAGAAAGGACACACTAATAGTAAGAAAGCGGAAAACAAGAAGCAGAGTATCACCTTGTTCAAGCTCAGCTGAGAAAGTATGGGCAGGTGGCTCACAACTTTTCTCACTCCGCACAAGTCTGCAAATGACTGTGAAAGCACTGAGAATATTGATTTTGAGGTTAAAAATAAATTTTAGGCCGGGC
>NW_016805139.1:301951-304552 GCF_001698545.2 Rhinopithecus bieti | reverse complement strand
AAATAAATAAATAAATAAATAAATAAATAAATAAATAAATAAATAAATTTTAGCAAGCAGGTAAACTGGCAAATATGAAATCCCTACATCATAAAAATGGACAATTTGAGCTCTAAGTATAGGATCATGAATACCATTGAGAAATGAAGGCGAACCTGAAAATCACTGAGGAAAAGTATACAATTTAATAGTCACTGTTGACATGTATCATTATACTTAGGAAACAAATATTAAAATAATTTTAATTATGAAGAACTTGGAAGATTCCCGTAAAGACTCCATTCAGTTTAGCTTCTTCAGTAACTTTAAGTGGAAGAGTCCAAGGAAACCACAAACAAGGTAGGGATACCATGGTACCTCTAATGTGTGAGGAGAAATATTCTTATGAACAGTAGAGTACTGTCAGGGTGGGAAGTCCTGAGTTACTTTAGATTTCTACAATTTATTAATTTTAAATAACAATTATCAGTCAATGTTAATTTTTTAAAAAGTTAAGACAGATTTTTTCCTTTCTAAATAAAAGTAAAATAATGTATAAGTGGAAAGTAAAATACAAATAAAAAAGAACAAGTACTCAGGAAAAACTGTAGAAAGCAATAATAAAAGCCTAAAGTCATCACTAAATAAAGAGACAAAGATCACAACTTCTGGATGCAGAAATTAACAAAAAGAGACTCTGTTTCTAATGTCGAGAAAGCTTGGCATTCAGTGTTAAATGTCATAACCTTTGTTCCTCTTTTTCTTTTTTGTGCTGGTTTCAACTGGTACAGCATGTCTTCTGTAGGAAATAATCAGTGCATTTAACTAAAAATAGAATTCTGAAAATGTTTTCTCTTGAATATGAATCTAAAAACAGCTAGTTATGTAGAAAACTAAAATCAAGGACTTCAAGATGACTTACCTTTATTAGAATGGACACAACATCTTGGAATGAAATGCTAATTTAAAACTTATTTATGATAACAGCAAAACCAATAAATCTGCTTTGAAAAGAAAGCCCCAAAATGACTTGTAAAAGAAATCAACACTGTTCGTTTATCTTGACCAAGCCATTTACCTTAATCTAAAGTGAGGGAGGAAATAATAAACGCTAATGTTTGCTGAATAATTGCAAAGTGTCAGGAACTGTTCCAGTGCCTATAATATAGGTGCCATTATTATTCTCATTTACAGACGAAACATTAGAGATGCAGAGAAGTGTCTTGTCATGTCTTACAACTACTAGATGAAGAGTTGGGATGGAAAGCCAGGTGGTACAATTCCAGAGCCCATGCTGGACACCACGTCACACCATGGACGCCATGTCCCTATGGTGTGAAATGCTATTTCAATGAGTAGAAGAAAAATAAATAGAAAAGTATTTTTACAATAATGAAGCACCATATAAAAATTAGAAAACATGATGTTGACAATTGTGGACCCTATTCAATTTGAGGTGACTGTGGTCAGGTTCAGAGTCCCATAAGGACATATAATCAAGGGGACCTAATCTAGTATAAATATCACATTCCAACTGAGATCTGAAAGATAAACATAGACTAGCAAGGTGAGGTGTGTGTGTGTTTGTGCATGGGTGTGTCTGTGTTATTCCTGACAAAGTATTGACAAGTAAACCACTTGTGAAAATTCCCTGTGGTGGGAAGGAACTGAAAGGAAGCCAGTATAACTAAATTTTGTGTGCAAGTCACTGTTTTAGAGGCAGTGGTAGATTGAAAGAGACAAAGTGAATCTAAATTATAAATATGTTTATTTACTGACACATTGATATATTTGATCTAATAAAACATACAGAGTGTAGGAATCTCTCTGTCATTAAACACAACTCTATTTTTTATTATTATTACTAAAGTTCTAGGGTACATGTGCACAATGTGCAGGTTTGTTACATATGTATGTATGTGCCATGTTTGTGTGCTGCACCCATTAACTCATCATTTATATTAGAGATATTTCCTAATGCAATCCCTCCCCTCTCCCCACTTCCCACAATAGGCCCCAGTGTGTGATGTTCCCCTTCCTGTGTCCAAGTGATCTCATTGTTCAATTCCCACCTATGAGTGAGAACATGTGGAGTTTGGTTTTCTGTTCTTGCGATAGTTTGATGAGAATGATGGTTTCCAGCTGCATTCATGTACCTACAAAGGATATGAACTCATCCTTTTTTATGGCTGCACAGTAATCCATGTTGTATATGTGCCACATTTTCTTAATCCAGTCTGTCACTGATGGACATTTGGGTTGATTCCAAGTCTTTGCTATTGTGAATAGTGCTGCAATAAACATACATGTGCATGTGTCTTTATAGAAGCATGATTTATAATCCTTTGGGTATATAGCCAGTAATGGGATGGCTGGGTCAAATGGTATTTCTAGTTCTAGATCCTTGAGGAATCACTACACTGTTTGCCACAATGGTTGAACTAGTTTACAGTCCCACCAATAGTGTAAAAGTGTTCCTATTTCTCTACATCCTCTCCAGCACCTGTTGTTTCCTGATTTTTTTAATGATTGCCATTCTAACTGGTGTGAGATGGTATCTCATTGTGGTTTTGATTTGCATTTCTCTGATGGCGAGTGATGATGAGCATTTTTTCATGTTGG
>NW_016805139.1:288902-300745 GCF_001698545.2 Rhinopithecus bieti | reverse complement strand
TGCCAGTTTTCAAAGGGAATGCTTCCAGTTTTTGCCCATTCAGTATGCTATTGGCTGTGGGTGTGTCATAAATAGCTCTTATTATTTTGAGATACGTCCCATGAATACCTAATTTATTGAGAGTTTTTAGCATGAAGTGCTGTTGAATTTTGTCAAAGGCCTTTTCTGCATCTATTGAGATAATCATGTGGTTTTTGTCTTTGGTTCTGTTTATATCCTGGATTACGTTTATTGATTTGCATCTGTAGAACCAGCCTTGTATCACAGAGATGAAGCCCACTTGATCATGGTGGATAAGCTTTTTGATGTGCTGCTGGATTTGGTTTGTCAGTATTTTATTGAGGATTTTTGCATCAATGTTCATCAGGGATATTGGTCTAAAATTCTCTTTTTTTGTTGTGTCTCTGCCAGACTTTGGTATCAGGATGATGTTGGCCTCATAAAATGAGTTAGGGAGGATTCATTTCTTTTCTATTGATTGGAATAGTTTCAGAAGGAATGGTACCAGCTCCTCCTTGTACCTCTGGTAGAATTCAGCTGTGAATCCGTCTGGTCCTGGCCTTTTTTTGGTTGGTAGGCTATTAATTTACAATTTGGCCTGTTTTTGCAATGGCTGGTATCGGTTGTACCTTTCCATGTTTAGTGCTTCCTTCAGGATCTCTTGGTGGTGACAAGAGGTGGTAGGGCAGGCTTGGTGGTGACAAAATCTCTAAGCACTTGCTTATCTGTAAAGGATTTTATTTGTCCTTCACTTATGAACCTTAGTTGGGCTGGATATGAAATTCTGGGTTGAAAATTCTTTCTATAAGAATGTTGATTATTGGCCCCCACTCTCTTCTGATTTGTAGAGTTTCTGCCGAGAGATCTGCTGTTAGTCTGATCTGCTGTTAGCTTCCCTTTGTGGGTAACCCGACCTTTCTCTCTGGCTGCCCTTAACATTTTTTCCTACATTTCAACTTTGGTGAATCTGGCAAGTATGTGTCTTGGAGTTGCTCTTCTCGAGGAGTATCTTTGTGGCGTTCTCTGTATTTCCTGAATTTGAATGTTGGCCTGCCTTACCAGGTTGGGGAAGTTCTCCTGGATGATATCCTGCAGAGTGTTTTCTAACTTGGTCCCATTCTCCCCGTCACTTTCAGGCACACCAATCAGACGTAGATTTGGTCTTTTCACATAATCACATATTTCTTGGAGTCTTTGTTCATTTCTTTTTACTCTTTTTTCTCTACACTTCTCTTCTTGCTTCATTTCATTCGATCTTCCGTCACTGATACTCTTCCTTCCAGTTGATCGAGTCAGTTACTGAAGCTTGTGCATTTGTCATGTCCTGTTATGGTTTGCATCTCTTTTGGTTCGTTTACGGTCTTCTCTGCATTGATTATTCTAGTTATCCATTAATCCATTCTTTTTTCAAGGTTTTTAGTTTCTTCGCGCTGGTTACATAGTTCCTCCCTTAGCTCTGAGAAATTTGATCGACTGAAGCCTTCTTCTCTCAACTAGTCAAAGTCATTCTCCGTCCAGCTTTGTTCCATTGCTGACGATGAGCTGCGTTCCTTTGGAGGGGGAGATGCGCTCTGATTTTTTGAATTTCTAGCTTTTCTGCACTGCTTTTTCCCCATCTTTGTGGTTTTATCTGCCTTTGGTCTTTGATGATGGTGACGGGGTACTCATGGGGTTTTGGTGTGGATGTCCTTTCTGTTTGATAGTTTTCCTTCTAATAGTCAGGACCCTCAGCTGTAGGTCTGTTGGAGATTGCTTGAGGTCCACTCCAGACCCTGTTTGCCTGGGTATCAGCAGCAGAGGCTGCAGAAGATAGAATATTGCTGAACAGCGAGTGTACCTGTCTGATTCTTTCTCTGGAAGCTTCGTCTCAGAGGTGTACCCAACCGTGTGTGTAGTGATGTGTCAGTCTGCACCTAGTGGGCGATATCTCCCAGTTAGGCTACACAGGGGTCAGGGACCCACTTGAGCAGGCAGTCTGTCCATTCTCAGATCTCAACCTCCGTGCTGGGAGACCCACTGCTCTCTTCAAAGCTGTCAGATGGGGCATTTACCTCTGCCGAGGTTTCTGCTGCTTTTTGTTTAGCTATGCCCTGTACCCAGAGGTGGAGTCTACAGAGGCAGGCAGGCCTCCTTGAGCTGTGGGGGGCTCCACCCAATTCAAGCGTCCCAGTGGCTTTGTTTATCTACTTAATCCTCAGTATGGCAGGCGCCCCTCCCCCAGCCTTGCTGCCGCCTTGCAGTTAGATCTCAGACTGCTGTGCTAGCAATGAGGGAGGCTCTGTGGGCATGGGACCCTCTGGGCCAGGTGTGGGATACAGTCTCCTGGTGTACCATTTGCTAAGACCCTTGGTAAAGTGCAGTATTGGGGTGGGAGTTACCCGATTTTTCAGGTGTTGTGTGTCTCTATTTCTTTTGGCTAGGAAAAGGAATTCCCTTCCCTCTTGGGCTTCCCAGTGAGGTGATGCCTTGCCCTGCTTCAACTCTCGCTGGTCGGGCTGTACCCGTGGACCAGCACCAACTGTCTGACACGCCCCAGTGAGATGAACCTGGTACCTCAGTTGAAAATTCAGAAATCACCCGTCTTCTGTGTCGCTCACGCTGGGAGTTGAAGGCTGTAGCTGTTCCTATTCAGCCATCTTAGGCGTGCCTCTACATCTATTTCTTTATCTACTTCTATGCTATAACCTATCTTTATCTTTCGAGTTTTTTTCTTTCTCAAAGACAAAAAGGAAAATCTAAGCACAACTAGAATGTTGATACAAATTATACAAAAAGGAATGAGAGGAAAATGTTTTTGGAACAACAACAATGGATCAGAAGATGGTTCGTTTGTGTTCCAGTTAATATTGTTGCATAATCAATTATCATAAAATTAATGTCATAAAAAATCCCTTTTATTATGCTTACAAAGTCTGTGGGCCAAGAATTTGGATACAGCACAGTGGAAATTGTTCGCTTCTGCTGCAATTTGTCTGGATCCTCAGCTGGGACAAGACAGCTTGGATGACTTGACAGCTGGGGACTGGAGTCATTAGAAGTGTCTTTACTCATGTGTATGTTGGCTGATTCTGGATGCTAACTGGGATCTCAGTTGAGGCTGTGACCAGAACCTCATGTGGTCTTTTTTAGAAGACTGTATTTCCTCAAGTGACCTCATGATAGTCAGACTTAGTAAATGGTCATTCAAAGCTCATAAGTCAGTGTGTCTGTAAGGTTAAAAATTACATTACTCTTTTTGGCTGCATTGAAATATATGCAGCTGCATATTTGCCACAGTCAGTTGGTTAAAAGCCAGTAACAAACCAAAAAGTTTTATTGTGGGGAGAAGTGTAGCATAAATCTCATTTCTCAATGTGGGAGAGGTAAAGTCACATTGTAGAAGACTTTGTGAGATGGGAGATATTTTTGTGGCAAGCTTGTGAAGATGTAATATGTCACAAGGGCAGAAGCATAACAGATATAACCCAAAATTTTAAGAGCTTAATTATCAAAAGCCAATATAAAATATTTTATTCACATAAAATCTGAGGCAATTGATTATGAAAAAAACCATTTTAAAAATCTATAAGATACATGCCAGGAAATTGAATAAAAAATGAACTAAGTGTCAAGAAGAAATGATGAAAAATAAATTGGTAACTATATGAGTAAACAGCACAGAATGTAAAGATTTATCATAGTAACTAATAAGAATAAAAACAATGTGGAACTAAAATACTGGATGGCAATAAATTAAGGGAAAGGTGGTGATCAGAGTTAAAATGTTCTCATTATTATTTACGAGAACAGAGAAGCTAGTCATTGTTTCTAAATCAAACATGTTCAAGAAGGAACAAGAAAGCCATATATAGAATGTATAACATTATATGAGACAAAGTGCATGATATCAGTGCTTGTACTAAATCTAGAGAAATTACTTTTACCAGTTAAAATACGGTAAAAATAAATTACAAAATAAAATTTATAAGTGACATCTGAATATAAAGGATACAGAAAGATTTATAAAAAATGAGTTGGAAAACATAACCACATAAATATTAGCCAAAAATGAATGTTTAGGTATTTTTTAATGAGAAAAATACCTAAATACTGGTCAGAGTGATAATGAAATAATTCACCATGAGGGTAAAAAGTTTCTGAATCTTTATATATTTAATGTTATAGCCCTAAAATACATTTAAAAAAAAAAAGAAATGGACAGAAGTAAAATAAAAAGAAACAAAACAATTCAGTTATAGAGGGAATTTTGGCACACTTATTTTGAGGAGGGTATTGGGGAAGGGGTTGATAGATCGAGGTATTCACTGATGAACAAGAACAGAGAGAGGTAGAACAAAATAGTGGATAAGAACCCTCCAGCAATCATTCCCTCAGAGGAACATCAAATTAAACAACTATTTATGCAAGAAAATACCCACTGTCACAAGAGCTAAAGAAATCAGGTGGGAGATCACAGTACCTGGTTTTAACATAATAACAAGAAAGACACATTGAAGAGGGTAGGTAGGACAGTCTCGAGTCACTCATGGCATGTAGCACTCCTGCCTGAATCCCAAGCAGCACAGCATAAGAGATCATTGGTATGCATGGGGGAGGGAGAAGGAAGTGTATGGGACTTTATGTTAGAACTCACCATAGTAAAATACAGCACCAGGCAGAAACCCATGGCCCTTGATTATAGGCTGGTGCTCATAGAGGGGGCATCTAGACCCACTCTGGGACTGAAGGGTATTGGCTGCAGCAGTGGGAAAAATCAAGTCCTGACCCATTTCACCACCAGCTGACTAAAGTCGTCTAAGGCTCAGAATAAATTTCATTGACAGGCAGGCCATAATAGCTACAGTCCTTGGGTGAGCCCTATTGCTGTACTAGTCTGTAAGGCCATGGGCTTGCGTGTAAACCAATATCAGTTGTGCTGGCTACAGAAGTGCATGTATCACCCCTCTCCCAACACCAGGTAGTGCAGTCAGAAGAAAAACTCCTTCTCTTTGGGGGGAAGTTAGGGGACTTTGCCTGGGAATCTAGTACCAGCTCTGGTATAGTAAAACAGGGCAATGAATAGAATCCCATGACGCCGATTCCAGGCTGGTACTCCCAAGAATGCTTCTAGACCCACCTCAAGCCAGTAGGGAATCTGCTGCCAGGTGAAACAAAGCTGACTCCAAGCCAGCTTTACCTCTAGCTAAATAAAGTTGCCTTGAACCCTGCATAAATATCAACAGCAGCTGGACAGTAGTAACCAGGGACCTTTGCTTAACCCTGATGCTTCACTCAACTAGGAGGCTGTGGTCCAAGCAGGAGTCGTTCCAGATGAAGTGGCCACAGCAGTGTTTGCATCATCCTTCCTCCAACTCCAGGCAACACAGCACAGTGAATGACTCCTTTGGCTTGGGGGAAAGAGATGGGAGTGAGCTAGGGACTTTACTTGGGAACCCAGGGAACTTTCCCTGATTATCACCAAGCAAATCAGGGCTAGGGACCTAGGATTATTCAAGAGAGCCACAGCTTACTTGGGATTAGGGTGCCCTCTTGTGCTGAAACAGCTGCAGTAACAACAGTTAGCACCCCTTTAAATTCCTGGAAGGCCCTCTGGACAAGTACAAACAAGCCAAGACTGCAAAGAATGAAATAAATACCCAACTCTATGGTACTACCCCGACATCAACAAACTTCCACAAGCATCAAGAACATTTGGGTAACTATGGCCTCACTAAACGGACTAAGTAAGGTGCCAGTGACCAATACTGAAGAAATAGAGATATTTGACTTCTCAGACAGTGAATTCAAAATAGATGTTTAGAGGAAACTCAATTAACTTTTTAAAAAACACAAATATGCAAATTCAGAAATTTAACAGAGATTAAAATAATTTTAAAATTGGAGGTGAAAATACAATAGATGAACCAAAATTGCATTAGATGGTCTCAAGAGCAGACTTGATTACACAGAAGAATCAGTGAGCTCAAAACAGAATATTTGAAAATTCAAAGTCATAGGAGAGAAAACAAAAGGGATGAAGAATGCTTATGAGATCTAAGGAATTACATCAAAAGAGCAGATTTAAGAGTCATTGACCTTAAATAGAGGGTAGAGAAAGAGAAAAGGGTAGAAAGCTTATTCAAAAAGATAATAACAGTATACTTTGCAAACTAGGGAAAGATATAAATACCTAGGTACAGGAAAGTCAAAGTCATCAAGCAGATTCAACTCAAAGAAGACTACTCCAAGGTATATAATAACCTAACTTTCAAAAATCAAGGACAAGATAGGATTATAAAAATAGTAAGAGAAGAGAAGCAAATAATGTGTAAAGGAGCTCCAATATATCCAGAAGCAGGCTTCTTAATGGAAACCTTATAGGCTGGGGGTGAGTGAGATGACATATTCAAAGTGTTGAAGGAACAAGAAGTAAACTGGCAACTGAGAATACTGTACCCAGAAAAACTATCTTTCAAACATGAACAAGAGATTAAAATGCTCCTACACAAACAAAAGTTGAGGAAATTCACTACCACCAAAATTGTCTTACATAAAAAGCTAAAGAGCATTTCTCAATCTGCCTGAAAAAAGAGCATTAATATATAACAATAAAATATCTGAGGGTATGAAACTCACTGGTAAAAGCAAACATAGTTACCCTTGAACAGTGTGAGAATTAGAGGCACCAACACCTTATGCAGTCAAAAGTTCACATGTAACTTTTTGCTCTCTTAAAACACAACTACTGATAGCCTAGTATTTACCAGAAGTCTTAGCAGTAACAAGAACAGTTTAACATGTTTAACATGTATTTTGTATGTATTATATATTGTATTCATACAATAAAGTAATCTAGAGAAAATATTAATAAAATCATTCAAAAGGCAAATATATATTTACTATGCATTAAGTGGAAGTGGATCATCATCAAACCTTTCATCTTCATTATCTTCACATTGAGTAGGCTGAGGAGAAGGACTAAGAGAAAAGGTTGGTCTTTCTGTCTCAGGGTAGCAGAGATGGAAAAAAAAATGTGTATAAGTAGACCTGCACAGTTCAAGCACTGTTGTTCAAGAAGAAACTATATAAAGAGAAATTCACAATACTCTAATACCATAATTGAGGTGTATAAAGACTAAAATACAAAAATATTTAAAAAATAACTACAACAATTTGTTAAGATATAACCTATATAAAAAATGTAAATAGAGAAGTCCAAAAGTCAAAATTTGGGGATGGAGTTAAAATATAAAGTTTGTCTTTTGTTTGTTTTCTTTGCAATCAAACTTAATTTGTCATCAGTTTAAAGTAACTTGCTATAGTTACAAGAATTTTTTTAAGTCTCATGGTAATCACAGAGCAAGAACCTATAGTAGACATACTAGAAATAAAAGGCAAAGAATTAAAACATATAACCAGAGAAAAATCACTTAACCACAAAGAAAGACAGTGAAAAAATGAAGAAAGAAAGAGGGTAGTGATAAAACAATTGGAAAGCAAGTAACAAAATGGTATTAGTAAACCTTACATATTAATATCAACATAATTATATAAAAGAACTGAATTCTCCAATTAAAACATAGAGTGGCTGAATGGATAAAAAACAAAACCCAACTATATGCTGTCTATAACAACTGTATTTCATTTATAAAGACACACATAGACTAAAAGCAAAGGGATGGAAAAAGATATTCAAAGTAAATAATCAATATACTAGGGCCTGACAGGTGGGAGTAGGGAGAGGAAGAGCCTGAGGATAAATAGCTAATGCAAGTGGAGCTTAATACCTATGTGATGGGTTGATGGGTGCAGCAAACCATCATGGCACACGTTTTTCTATAAAACAAACCTGCACATGTATCCTGAAACTTAAAATGATTTTTTTAAAGTGAGCAAGCGTGGCTATACTTATATATCAGATAAAACAAAGTTTAAATCTAAATTATAAAAAAAGACAAAGGTCATATATAATGATAACAGAGTCAATTTAGCAGTAGTATATCAAAATTGTAAATACATACATACCCAACACTGATCTACTTGAAAATATAAAGCAAATATTAACAGAATTAAAGGGAAAGACACACTGTAATACAATAGAAAACTTCAACATCCCATTTTCAACATTGGACTGATCATTCAGGCAGGCAGTCAAAAAAAAAAAAAAAAAAAAAAAATCAAAGTTAAACCACATTCTAGACCAAATAGACGTAATAGACATTTGCAGAACATTCTACCCAACAGCTGCAGAGCACACATTCTTCTCAATAACACATGGAACATTCTCCAAGATAGACCATATGTTAGGCCACGAAACTAGTCTTAAAATTTTTTTAAAAGTAAAATCACTTCAAGTATCTTTCCTGAACATAATACAATAAAACTAGAAATCAATAATAAGCAGAACTTTGAAAACTCTTTAAACACATAAAAATTAAACAACATGCTTATGAAAAAACAATGAGTCAATGAAGAAACTAAAAAGCAAATTAAAAAATTGTTTAAGACAAATGAAAATGAAATCACAACATACTGACACCTATGAGACACAGCAAAAGCACATTCAATGTGGAGTTTCTAGTGACAAATTCCTACACCAAAATCTGAAATAAGTATCTTAAAATAACTTCAGGGAACTAGAAAAACAAGAATATATAAACCCAAAATAAGTATAAAATAGAAATAATAAAGATCAGAGCAGAAAGAGGTGAAATAGATACTAAACAAATATAAATGATCAACAAAAGCTGTTTTTTTAAAAAAAAAAAAATCACCAAACCCTTAGCTAGATGTTTTTTTAAAAAAAAAAAGAAGAAAAGGAGGTTTTACAATTATTGATACCACAGAAACACAAAGGATTATATGAGACTACTGTAAGAAATGACACACAAACAAGTTGTAAAACCTAGAAGAAATAGAGAAATTTCTGGAGAAGTACAACTTGCCAAGTTGAATCATGAAGAAATAGAAAATTTGAACAGACCAATAATGAGTAACAAGATCAAAACAATAATAAAAGTGTTTCAATCAAAGAGAAGCCCAGGACCTGATGGCTTCACCGCTAAATTCTACCAAACAGTAAAAAACAAACAAACAAACAAAAAACCCAAATAACTAAGTATCAATTTAATGTGAACTGTTTTAGAAAAATGAAGAGGAGGGAAAACTTCCAAACTCATTTCACAAGGCCAGCCCTTTTCTGATACCAAAACTAGACAAGCAGTGGTGTATCTGTGGGAACGCTGGATGTTGCTTCCCCACAAAAGTCCCTTGTGAAACATTTAAGAAGAATTGCAGCTCCAACTGAGGCCTGATGACCTCCTTCTCATGGCTCTTCTGATTTGGAAACAACATCTTTGATCCTGTCCCTGAGGTACCATCCCTAGGTCCACTTATCCACTAGCTTCGCATCTCTTAGTCCCTGAGAGTTGTTCCTGGCTGCAGTTCCCATTCCACAGTTCTCTCCCCACTAGTCCTAACCCACCTGTACCCTGAAGAGATGTTTCTTACTTTTACAGTGACCAGATCTGGACTTCCCCATCCAGTGGGCTCCAACCATACCTTCTCCAGTGAAGTGTGATATCCAAACTTGGGAAGGGACCTTTACAAAGTTTGTCCTGTTTTAGGTTCTCTCCTTCAATCTCAGATTACCTATTAGAGTTCTCTTTATGTCTATAGTTCTCTCCTATCATAGTTTACATAATTCTTTATATTAAACCTCCCTGTTTAAAGTTAAAAAAAAAAACAGAGAAGGACACAACAACAATAATAACAAAAATAAAATTACAGATCAATATTCTCAAGGAACATATATGTAAAAATCTTCAACAAAATACTAGCAAACTGAATTCAACAACATATTAAAAGATCATTCACCATAATCAAGTGGTATCTCATGGCTGCAAGGATGATTCAACATATGCAAATCTATAAAAGTGATGCATCATATTAACATCATCAAGGATGAAAATCATATGATCATTACAATAGATGCTGAAAAAGCATTTTAGAAAATTCAACATCACTTTATAATAAAAACCCTCAACAAATCATGTATAAAAGAAACAGCCCAACATAATAAGGATCATATATGACAAACCTGCAGCTAATGTCACACCAAATGGGTAAAAGTTGAAATATTTTACTCTAAGATCTAAAACCAAAAATGTATGTCCAATTTTATCACTTTTATTCCATATAGTATGGAAAGTTCCAGCCAGAGCAATTAGGCAAGAGAAAAAAAAAAAGGGCATCCAAATTGGAAAAGACAAAGTAAAATTGTTCCTGTTTACAGACCAAATGATCATACATCGAGAAAATCCTAAAGATTTCACCCCAAAATTGTGATAATAAATGAATTTAGTAAAGTTGCAGGATACAAAAAGGAATATACAAATATTAGTAGCATTTTTATACACCAATAGTGAGCTAAGAAAGAAATAAACTCCACTTACAATATCTAAAAATAAAATAGAATAAAACACCTATAAATAAACTTAACCAGGGAGATGAAAGATCTCTACTAAAAAAACTGTAAAATACTGATGAAATAAACTGAAGAGTAAATAAATCAATAGAAAGATATCCTGTAGTCATAGACTAGAAGAATTAAATTTGTTAAAGTGCCCATATTACCCAGAGAAATCCACAGATTCAATGCAATCCCCATCAAAATGCCAATGACATTCTTGACAGAAATAGAAATAAATAATTTAAAAATTCATATGGAAATGCAAAAGACCTCACATTGATGAAGCAATCTTGAACAAAAATAACAAAATGGGGGTACCGAATTATGTAACTTCAAAATATACTACAAAGCTACAGTAACCAAAACTATATGGCACTGTCATAAAAACAGACACACAGACCAAAGGAATAGCATAGAGAACCCAGAAATAAATACATGCATTTAGAGCCACCTGATCTTTGACAGAGGCCTCAAGAACACATATTGGGGAAAGGACAGTCTCTTCAAAAAACGTTTCTGGGAAAACTGAATATCTACATATAGAAGAGTAAAACTAGACCCCTATCTCTCACCATATACAAAAATAAACTATAAATGGAACAAATACTTAAATATAAAACCTGAAATCATAAAACTACTAGAAGAAAATAGAAGAAATGCTACATGAAATTGGATTGGACAAGGAATTTTTGAATAAAACTTCAAAAGAAAAGGCAACAAAAGTGAAAACAGGCAAATGGGATTGTATCTATTTAAAAAGCTTTTGCTCACCAAAGGAAATAATCAATACAATGAAAACCTACACACTGGGAGAAAGTTTTGTAAACTACATTATAAGGGGTTAATATTCAGAATACACGTGGAACTCAAACAACTCAACAGCAAAAAACAAGTGACCCAATTAATAGATTGGCAAAAGATCCGAGTAGATATTTCTCAAAGAAGACACAAATTGCTAACAGACATATGAAAAAAGCTCAACATCAGTCATCATCAGGAAAATGAAAATCAAAACCACAGTAAGATATCATCTCACCCCAGTCAGAATGTTTATTAACCATAGACAGTATAATAGAGATGAAAAATAAATTCTTGTGAGGATGTGGAGAGAAAGAAATCCTTATACATTGCTGGTGGAAATGTAAATTAGTAAAGCCATTTACTAATGGCTTATGTGATTATGGAACACAATATAAATATTCCTTTAAAAATTAAAAATATAAATACCGTATGATCCAGCAATCTCAACATGGGAATACAAAGGAAGTGAAGCCAGTATGCTAAAGATACATCTGAACACCCATATTTATTGAAGCACTATTAACAATAGCTGAGATATGGAATCAACCTCAGTGCTCATCTACAAGTGAATGTATTTTAAAAATGTGATATA
>NW_016805139.1:283683-288544 GCF_001698545.2 Rhinopithecus bieti | reverse complement strand
TATATATATATATATATATATATATATACACACACACACACACAAAGGAATATTATTTAGACACAAAAAAGAATTCAATTCTGTCATTTGCATCAACATAAATGAACATGGATGACATTACATTAAGTGAGATAAACCAGGCACAGAAAGACAAACATCATATGATCTCACTTATGTGGAATCTAAAAATCATGGTTTTGTAAAAGTAAAATGTAGAATGGTGGTTATCAGAGGATGGGGAGGGTTGGGGAAAGAGAAAGCTAGGAGAGATAAGCCAGGCACAGAAAGACAAACATCATATGACCTCACTTATGTGGAATCTAAAAATCATGGTTTTGTAAAAGTAGAAAGTAGAATGGTGGTTATCAGAGGATGGGGAGGGTTGGGGAAAGAGAAAGCCAGGAGAGGTTCTTCAGCGGGTACAACGTTACATTTAGATAGGAAGAATAGGTCTTGGTTTCCTTTTACACAGGAGGCTGACTATAGCAAATAACAGTTACACCAATTTGATCATTATACTGTGTATAATGCACTGAAATAATACATGGTACCCAATTAAATATGTGCAATTGGTATGTATTAATTATATGTAAAATCTTAAATGAAAAAAGAAATACTGTGAATTTAAAACTGAATCAGTTTCAGAATACAAGTTACATATATATTTTATATATACTTTATATATACATATATACTTTCTCTGTCTCTCTCTATATGTGTGTATATATATACACACACAAACTTTAAGTTCTGGGATACATGCGCAGAATGTGCAGGTGTGTTACATAGGTATACATGTGCCATAGTGGTTTGCTGCACCTATCAACCCGTCATCTACATTAGATATTTCTTCTAATGCTATCCTTCCCCTAGCCCCCACCTCCAACAGGCCCTGGTGTGTGATGTTCCCCTCCCTGTGTCCATGTGTTCTCATTGTTCACCTCCCACTTATGAGTGAGAACATACAGTGTTTGGTTTTCTGTTCCTGTGTTAGTTTGCTGAGAATGATAGTTTCCAGCTTCATGCATGTCCCTGCAAAGGATGTGAACTCATCCTTTTTTATGGCTACACAGTATTCCATGGTTTATATGTACCACATTTTTTTTTGTAATCCAGTCTATCATTGATGGGCATTTGGGTTGGTTCCAAGTCTTTGCTATTGTGGACAGTGCTGCAATAAACATACATGTGCATGTGTCTTTACAGTAGGATGATTTATAATCCTTTGGGTATATACCCAATAGTGGGATTGCTGGGTCAAATGGTATTTCTGGTTCCAGATCCTTGAGGAATCACCACATTGTCTTCCACAATGGTTGAACTAATTTACACTCCCAAAAACAGTGTAAGAGCTTTCCTATTTCTCTGCATCCTCTCCTCTCCAATACCTGTTGTTTCCTGACTTTTTAGTGATCACCAATCTAACTGGCGTGAGATAGATAATATCTCATTGTGGTTTTGATTTGCATTTCTCTAATGACCATTTCTCTAATAAACATTTTTTCATATGTTTGTTGGTTGCATAAATGTCTTCTTTTGAGAAGTGTCTGTTCATATCTTCTGCCTACTTTTTGATGGCATGTTTTTTGCTTGTAAATTTGTTTAAGTTCCTTGTAGATTCTTGATATTAGCCCTTTGTTGGATGGATAGGTTCTTTTGCTGTGCAGAAGCTCTTTAGTTTAATTAGATCCCATTTGTCAGTTTTGGTTTTTGTTGTCAATGCTTTTGGTGTTTTAGTCATGAAGTCTTTGCCCATGTCTATGTCCTGAGTGGTAATGCCTAGGTTTTCTTCTAGAGTTTTTATGGTTTTAGGTCTTACATTTAATCTTTAATCCATTTTGAATTAATTTTTGTCTAAGGTGTAAGGGAGGGATCCAGTTTCAGTTTTCTGCATATGGCTAGCCAGTTTTCCCAACACCATTTATTAAATAGGGAATCTTTTCCCTATTGCTTGTTTTGTCAAATTTGTCAAAGATCAGATGATTGTAGATGTATGGCATTATTTCTGAGGTCTTTGTTTTGTTCCATTGGTCTATATATCTGTCAAATTGTTTGTTTGCAGATAACATGATTCTATATTTAAAAAACCCCATTGCCTTAGCCCAAAATCTCCTTAAGCTGATAAGAAACTTCAGCAAAGTCTCAGGATACAAAATCAACATGCAAAAATCACAGGCATTCCTACACACCAATAATAGACAAACAGAGAGCCAAATCATGAGTGAACTTCCATTCACAATTGCTACCAAGAGAATAAAATACCTAGGAATCCAACTTACAATGGATGTGAAGGACCTCTTCAAGGAGAACCACAAACCACTGCTCAAGGAAATAAGAGAGGACACAAACAAATGGAAGACATTCCATGCTCATGGATAGAAAGAATCAATATCGTGTAAATGGCCATAGTGCCCAAAGTAATTTGTAGATTCAATGCTATCCCCATCAAGCCAGCACTGATTTTCTTCACAGAATTAGAAAAACTACTTTAAATTTCATGTGGAACCAAAAAAGAGCCCGCATAAGCCAAGATAATCCTAAGCAAAAAGAACAAAGTTAGAGGTATCACACTGCCTGACTTCAAACTATACTATAAAGCTACAGTAACCAAAACAGCATGGTACCAAAACAAACGTTGTTTTGAAAAGTATTCGTTATAAGATCAGTTTTTAAAAGAGCTCTAACAGGCCTATGCCACGAGGGAATATAGCTTATTAATTTAGCCTATTCAATCAGAAGGGTTTAATTACAGAAGAATCTAGAAATTACAATGAATGGCTTACTGAGTGTCTAAGCAATGATCATGAAAACTAAAGAGCTTATTAAATCGGTAAATGACCAACAAACTTACACTTGACAGAAGAAAAACCAAGGCGTAATAAAAAATCTGAGACATCTGGATGTCTAAAATTATAATATCAAGAGGGGTCTCCAAGAAAGTGTTTTTAAAGACATAGCATATCAAGTCTAAGTCCCAGCATTCTCATGACTAACTACAAAAGTATAATATAAGAAGGATGTGGCATATGTGAATACAAATGTAGAGTCATAATATTTAAAAATTTTGAATTTCTGAACTATTACAAAACAGAAAATGTAGCTATTTCATTTCAATGTTGATTTATGAGTAGTAACATGAACTTTTAAAAAATCTTTAGTGAAAAATACTAGCTGCAAAAAGATGTAAGTAATACTACTTGAGAAGTACTATTAATACATATGTTGAACAATGAGCATAAACCAGACTATCCTGGACAAACCAAGATGTAAGTTGTCATAAATAATATATTGTTATTGGAAAATGTAAAACACATAAAATAATACTATAGAAACATGTTTAATGAATATATTTAAAAAGCATAAACATATTTTGGGAGTGAGGAAAGTGAGGAAAGAGAGAATTGAATCTTATATACATGTTTTTATGAATTGGGGAAGCATCCCATGCTATAAAATAAAATAAGTGGTACCATGAGTTGAGCAGAGAAGATTGGCTTTATAGTCAGAAAAAGGTTAAAGAAAGCATAAATGAAGAATTAATCCTGGAAAACAATAATAAAATAAAGGCAGATTGGTTGTTTCAAAGTTACTTCCCATATGGAGTTAAAATAGAGAAACCTTTGGTTAACTGCATGCCTTCTGATTGGTTGTTGTGAAACTTCTGTGGTTTTGTTGTTTTCTTATTTTGTTTTTTGTTTTTTGTTTTCTTATTTATTTTTCTTTGTTTTGTTTTGAAAACCGGCTTGTTTCAAAGTTCACTTTGATTATGTGGCACTTAGCCCAGGTGACTCTTCTGGATTGGCCTGGTCTGCTGGTGTTTAGTGCAGGAGCTATCCAAAACAATTACCTCCCATAATTTTTGTTTAGCATATGATAGGCTGAATAATAGTGTCCCAATGATGTCCACATCCTAATTGTTGGAACTATGAAGATGTAAGTTTACATGGCAATGGAAAATTAAGATTGCTAATTGAAATTAATGTTGCTAATTGGCTGACTTTAAGAGAGGAATTATTATCCTGGATTATCCCAAGTGGGCCCAATGTAATCACAGGGGTCCTTAAAGGTGGAAGAGGGAGGCAGAAAAGGAGGTCCAGGGCTGTGATGTGAGAAAGATTCAACCTGTCATTGCTGTCTTTGAAGATGAAGGAAGGAGTTCATGAACCAAGGATGCTGGCAGTCTCAGAAAGGGAAAGGGAAAGAAAGGAAAGGAAAGGGGAGAGGGAAAAGGAGAGGGAAAAATGAGAGGAAAAAGGAAAGGAGAGGAAAGGAAAGGAAAATTTTTCTCCTAAGAGCCTCAAGAAGGAGTGCAGCCCTACTGGCACCTTGATTTTAGTCCAGTAAGGCCCATGACAGATTTCTGACTTCCAAAATAATAAATATTATTTATTTATGTATTATTAATAATATATTAGTTTTAAGCCAGTAAGTTTCTTGGAGTTTAATGTGATAGCTGTAAAAAACTTGCTTTCTTTCATTAAGGCAAAAAATATAAAATTTGTGGGGTAGGAATGAGTATCTGTTCTATTATATATATTTATATAATGTATACTTTAAAAAATATGTAGCATACTTACATATGTTTCGTACATATAGCTAAATATAAGTAGAATTATTTTGGCTTTGTATTCATTTAATGTTGATTTAAAGAAACTGTGGTTTGCAAAAAATATATTTGAATATAGTTAAACATATAGACTGTAAAATTAATGATATGGTTTACATATGCGTTCCTACCCAAATCTCATGTTGAACTGTAAGCCCAAATATGGGAGATGGGGCCTGCCTGGTGGCATAGTCTAATTTTTTTTAACAATTTAAAGTATAATTTTTTTTTTTTTTTTTTTTTTTTTTTTTTTTT
>NW_016805139.1:275381-283498 GCF_001698545.2 Rhinopithecus bieti | reverse complement strand
GATCTCAGCTCACTGCAAGCTCCGCCTCCCGGGTTCACGCCATTCTCCTGCCTCAGCCTCCCGAGTAGCTGGGACTACAGGCGCCCGCCACCTCGCCCGGCTAGTTTTTTGTATTTTTAGTAGAGACGGGGTTTCACCGTGTTAGCCAGGATGGTCTCGATCTCCTGACCTCGTGATCCGCCCGTCTCGGCCTCCCAAAGTGCTGGGATTACAGGCTTGAGCCACCGCGCCCGGCCTTAAAGTATAATTTTTTAACAATTTCTGGATTATCTTTGTTACTATATGTCAATAATAACCAACAACTGAAGTAACTGTAACTTCACTGTGTGCAGGTGAGGATAATTAATTTATTTAAGATTTTGTTACACTCAAACATTATAAATATATGATCAAATCAGAATAATCCAACAACATTGAAAAGCATTAAGACACAAGAAGAAAAAAGAAACAGTCACCAACTACATATCATTCTAACTAAATTGATAAATTGGCTGAATATGTCATAAGTTTATAGTTCTAGAAGTAGGAACAGTACGTTTTCCCTTCTAACCAGCAAAATAAATGTTTAAAGGAAAACTTCTGATTATAATTTATTCTTTCACAAAGATGTTGGCAACCGACCTAGTCCCCACCTTGCAGAGATTTTCTTGGATAAATTTTACTGTATTCTTCTTTCCTTTAGGTCCTGAGTTACATTTATTAGCTCTTAGTCTTAGACATATTATAAAGATGCAGGGTGATGCTTCTGACTGGTACAAGAGAAGTCCAGCCTCTTTTTAGGAACGTTTTCCTTTAGTCTACCACTCTGAATACAGCCTATTTCATCATGTGTGGTTTGCAAACATTGTCAGCTAACAATATTTTACTTTTAATTTTTCTTCTAATTGCTGCTGAAGAGTGTTCTCTTTGCAATTATTTTGACCCAACAATTTACGTAAATAAATCTTTAACACATTGCAATCTTCTCAGTAATATTTTTAAATATTAGCACTAAATACTAGCAGCTTAAAATCATTTGTATTCATTGACTAAGTTTTATTTTCCCGACATGTCTATTATTTATTTTTCCCATTAGTAGTGTGTTTCCCTTCTTTGTTATTTTCAGTGTGAGCAATGATTTTTAGATATATGTAACCTTTTACAATAATTAATTTATGTTAATAGATAATCCCTGCACAAAATACATATTTAATAGGAAGAAATTAAATGAAAGCTAGGTCTCCCGCCCACTCTGTATGACAGCCAATCTATTTAATCCTCCTTCATAGTTTTTATTAATAATTTTTATCTATCTTTCTGGAGATATTCTAAGTGTTTATAAGTATATGAATACATTTGTAATTTTAAGCTGTGTATAATTTACAAAGTGTTGTAAGTTCTAGTTTTCTCAAAATAGTATAACTCATTGAGTATTTCATATTGAAACCAATAGAGCTGCCTTTGTGTTTTTTATCTTCTGCCTAGCAGATCTATTAACACTGCCTACCCTCATTTATTAAATCGTCTCATATATGGACATTTGGGTTGTTTTCAATCTTTTATTATTACAAATAATGATTCAGTAATTATTTTAATACATAAACCTCTGAAAATTTTCTGAAATACAGATGAAGGATAAATTCCTAAAGGTAAAAATTCTGGATAGAAGAATAGGTGTGTTCGTGATAGATAGATAGTAGGCAGACAATTGGATTGCCAAATTTTACTCCATAGTAATTGATGAAATCACTTTTTGTGATTTTTTTTTTTTTTTTTTAGTTTTTAATGTTTTTTTGGTACATAGTAGGTATATAGATTTATGGAGTACATGAGATATTTTGATACAGCATGCAATGCATAATAATCACACAAGGATAAATGGAGTATCCATGACCTCAAGCATTTATCATCTGTGTTACAATCTAATTATACTTTTAAAATGTACAATAGATTGTTGTTAACTGTAGTCACTCTATTGTGCTATCAAATACTAGATCTCATTCATTCTATATAACTATATTTTTGTACCCATTAACAAAACCATTCCTAGCCCCTGGTAACCATTATTCTACCCTCTAATCTCCATGAGTTCAGTTGTTTTCATTTTTAGCTCCCAGGAATAAGTGAGAACATGTGAATTTTGATTTTCTGTGCCTGGCTAATTTCACTTAACATAGTGACTTCTGGTTCCATCCATGTTGCTGCAAATAACAGGATCTTATTCTTTTTTACTGTGTACAAGTAGTACATTTTCTTTATTCCCTTTTTGGTGGACACTTAGGTTGCTTCCAAATCCTGGCTATTGTGAACACTGCAACAAACATGAAAGGGCAGATATCTCTTCAATATACTGATTTCTTTTCTTTGGAATATACACTTAGAAGTGAAATTGCTGGATAATATTTTTAGTTTCTTGAGGAACCTCCAAACAGTTCTCCATAGTGGTCATACTAATTTCCATTCCCACAAACAGTGCAAATATGTAGCCTTTTCTTCACATCCTTGTCAGCATTTGTTATTGTATGCCTTTGGGGTAAAAATGATTTTAAGTGGGGTTAGATCATATCTAATTGTAGTTTTGATTTGCATTTCTCTGGTGATCAGTGATGTTGAGCACCATTTCATATCCTTGTTTGCTATTTTTATGTCTTCTTTTGAGAAATGTCTATTCAGATATTCTGCTCATTTTTAAATCAAATTATTAGATTTTTTCCTATAGAATTGGTTGAGCTCTGTATATATTCTGGTTAAAATCCCTTTACAGAGGGGTAGTTTGGAAATATTTTGTCATTCTGTGGGTCGTCTATTTGTTGATTGTTTCCTTCAATGTGCAGAAGCTTTTTAACTTGAAGTGATCCTATTTGTCCATTTTTGCTTTGGTTGCCTGTGCTTGTGGGATATTACTCAAGAAATCTTTACCCAGTCCAATGTCCTGGAGATTTTCCCCAATGTTTTCTTTTAGTAATTTCATAGTTTGAGGTCTTAGGCTTAAGTCTTTAGTGCATTTTGTTTGATCTTTGTGTATGACAAAAGATAAGGGCCTAGTTTCATTCTTCTGCATATGGGTATCTAGTTTTTCCAGCACCATTTATTGGCCCCCCAAATCCCCCACATGCATTCGTGGAATCTTTGTTGAAAACGAGTTCCCTGTAGATGTATAAATTTATTTCTGGATTTTCCATGCTGTTTCATTGGTCTATGTGTCCGTTTTTATGCTAGTACCATGCTGTTTTGGTTACTGGAGCCCTTTAATGTAATTTGAAGTCAGATAATATGATTCCTCCAGTTCAGTTCTTTTTGCTTAGGATAGATTTGGCTATTCTGGGTCTTTTGTGGTTCCATATAATTTTTTTTTTTTTTTTTTTTTTTTTTTTGGGACAGGGTTTTTTCTTTTTTGGGGTAGGGGGAGGGATGGAGTTTCACTCTTGTTGCCCAGGCTGGAGTGCAATGGCACAATCTCAGCTAACTGCAACCTCCGCCTCCTGCCTCAGCCTCTTGAGTAGCTGGGATTGCAGGCATGTACCACCACTCCCAGCTAATTTTGTATTTTTAGTAGAGACGGGGTTTTTCCATGTTGGTCAGGCTGGTCTCAACCTCCTGACTTCAGGTGATCCACCTGCCTCGGCCTCCCAAAGTGCTGGGGTTACAGGTGTGAGCCACCCTGCCAGGATTGTTTCTGCTGTTTCTTTGAATCTATAGATAACTTTGTGTAGTATGGATATTTTGGCAGTGTTGATTCTTCCAAAACATGAACATAAAATATATTTCAACTTTTTGTGTGCTTTTCAATTTCTTTCGCCAGTGTTCTACAGTTTTCATTGCAGAAATCTTTCACTTTTTGGGTTAATTTAATTCCTAGGTATTTGATTTTATTTGTAGTTATTTTAAAAGGAATTACTTGCTTTCTTTTTTAGATTGTTTGCTGTTGGCATATATACATGGTACTAATTTTTGTATGTTTATTTCATATCCTGCAACTTTACTGAATTTGTTTATTAGTTCTAATAGCTTTTTTTTTTTTTTTTTTTTTTTGGTGGAGTTTTTAGGTTTTTCCAAATGTAAGATCGTATCATGTGCAAACAAAAAAATTTGACTTCTGCTGTTTCAATTTGTATGCCCTGTATTTCTTTCTCTTGTCTGATTGCTCTAGTTGGACTTCCATACTATATTGAATAACAGTGGTGAAAGTGGGTATCCTTGTTGTATTCTAGGTCTTAGAGGAAAGGCTTCAGTTTTCCCCCATTCAATATGCTATTTGAGGGTCTGTCATATATGGCTTTTATTATGTTGAGGTATGTTCCTTTCTATACCCAGATTTTTTAGGGGTTTTTATCATAAAGGGATGTTGAACTTCAGCAAATTTTTTTAGCATCAATTGAAATGAT
Source organism: Rhinopithecus bieti (assembly GCF_001698545.2). Classification (NCBI taxonomy): domain Eukaryota; kingdom Metazoa; phylum Chordata; class Mammalia; order Primates; family Cercopithecidae; genus Rhinopithecus; species Rhinopithecus bieti. The sequence goes on along the minus strand of NW_016805139.1, from coordinate 279,134 downwards.
CATATGGTTTTTGTTCTTCTTTCTGTTGATATGATGTATCACATTGATTGATTTGAATATGTTGAACCATGTTTGCATCTCAAGGGTAAAACCCACTTGGTCATGATGAATGACTTTTTAATGTGTTGTTGAATTTGATTTGCTAGTATTTTGTTAAGAATTTTTGCATCAGTGTTCAAGGATATTGGCATGTAGTTTGTTTTTTGATGTATCTTCTGTCTGAATTTGGTACTAGGGTAATGTGGGTCATGTAGAACAAGTTTGGGAGTATTCCCTCCTCCTCTACTTTATAGAATAATTTGAATAGGATTGGTATTAGTTCCTTCTTAAAGGTTTGGTAAAATTCAGCAGTGAAGCCATTGGGTCTGGGCTTTTCTTTGATGAGAGACTATTATGGCTTTGATATCATTACTTGCTCTTGGTCTGTTCAGATTTTGGTTTCTTCATGGTTCAATCCTGGCAAATTATAGGGGTCTAGGGATTTATCCATTTCTTCCAGATTTTTATAGTTGCTCATAGTAGCCTCTAATGACCCTTTGAATTTCTGTAGTCTTGGTTGTAATATTTCCTTTCCATCATTTTTAATTTTATTGGGGTCTTCTTTTTTTTCTTTTTACTTTAGCTAAAGGTTTGTCAATTTTATTTAAAAAACAACTGTTCGTTTTGTTGATATTTTGTATTGTTTTCTTCATTTCAGCTTTATTTATACATGATCTTTATTATTTCTTTAGTTCTATTATTTCTGGATTTAGATTGTTCTTGCTTTTCTATATAAAATATATTGTTAGGTTTTTTATTTGAAGTTTTCTTCTACTTTTTTGATGTAGACACTTATAGTTAAAAAATTTCCTCGTATTACAGCCTTCACTGTATCCCATAGGTTTTAGTATGTTGCATTTCTATTATCATTTGTTTCAACAACTTTTGAAATTTTATTTTAAATTTTTTTATTGACCCTCTGAAAGAGCATATTGCTTAATTTCCATGTGTCTGAACCGTCTCCAAAATTCCTCTTGTTATTTATTTCCTAGTTGTATTCAATTGTGGTCATAACTACAATTATCATATTATCTTGTTTAATTGGCAATCTTGCATTATGTACCAACCTTCTGTCTCTTTTTATAGTTTTTGTCTTCAAACATATTTTTTTCTGCTCTAAGTATAGCTATCCTTGCCCTTTTCTGATTTTCATTTGCCTGTAGTATCTTTTGCCAGCCATTTATTTTTATTCTATGTGTGTCTTTATTGATGAAGTGTTTTTTTTTTTAGGCAACAAATCAATGGGTCTTTTATAAAATTTATCTATTTCACCACTCCATGTCTTTTTATTTTATGATGTCATTGTTTAAAAAAAAATTCCTTCAGGGACCAAATAACTAAATAATAATATGCTGCACTTAACAATATCTTTATACCTCAATAACAAAATGGGACTACCTCATAAATTTAAAGTGACTATATAATTATAACCCAAATAGTTTAATTCCAGAATCAAACTTTGAGAGAACTGAGGAGGAGAAGGCAGGCAGAGAGATCCCTGTGGTGTAATATTTTGATTTTGCTTCAGGATTTTGTTGGAGTCATTTAAAATTAAATCAAAATACATTTTGTATGCAATGCTAGTTTGATTTAGTCTAAAATAACCTAATTTACATAGAATACAGGGGAAAGGATTCTGTGGCTAGATATTTTTCATAGTAGTTTGCTTGCATTTAGTTAGAACTTGCAAGATATATAGAACATAATCACGTACTGACTCATACACTGTTTTGAACTTCCAGTCTAGAAGAAGGATATACTTAGTTTGTCTATTTTATTATTTTTTTATTCATGAGACAGAGCCTCACAATGTCGGCAAGCTGGAGTGCACTGGTGCAAGCTTGGCTCACTGCAACCTCTGCCTCCCAGGTTCAAGCAGTTCTCCTGCCTCAGCCTCCCTAATAGCTGGGACTACAGGCATGTGTCACCACGCCCAGCTAATTTTTGTGTATTTAGCAGAGACTGGGTTTCACTATGTTGGTCAGAATGGTCTTGATCTCTTGACTTTGTGATCTGCCTGCCTCGACTTCCCAAAGTGCTGGGATTACAGATGTGAGCCACTGTCGCTGTCCAGTTTGTATATTTTATAATAGCAAAAAAGAGTGTGAAAGACACATTCAATTTTGGACTCTGACATTTGGTATTTTCAAATTTTATATCTCATCTGCTTTCCTTGTCTAACTCTCCAGGACAAGAAAAGCTCATATATTTCCTTGATCTCTTCTTAACACCCTCAAGTGTCTTCAGAAAGGGTTTATATATTGATTGACATGAAAACATTTCTTGATGAATATTTTATGCATTAAATAAATATATTAAACTCTGATTGCCTATGGCACAATGTAGATATTAACTTCTCTTTTTAAAGGAAAGAATCCATTAAAGAAAACACTGCAAAATCATTACAGACTTGAGTAAAATCCACAATAATTTTCCATTTCATAAACAAAGTCATTTTAAGTACATTAGAAAATACCTAATTTTTATTTTAGCTATTTTCAAGACTCACATTCATGCATTATATTTTTATCAATTTACAATTTTCAATAGATTTCCATATCCTAGACAATTCAATACTTATTGTATGTCTTCAGAAAACAACCAATTCCCAGTTGTACACAAGTGAATTAATCAGTCTAAATTTTAGAAAGTTAATATCAAACCCATTACACTAAGTCATATAAACTAAGCAATTCTTATGTATTCCTCATGCCATTAAATAGCCAGTTACTAATTGAAAAGTAATTTGCACACACACACCCTTGCACACTCAGTCACATGCACACACAAGCATCATTTTTTATTAACTCAACCAATTACTTTTTGTCAAATAACTGGTGAATTAAACATCGTAAATAGTTAAATCTCACTTTTGGTCAAGTTAGATTATCACAAGTCTCACTGTACACTCAACTCAAAGTTTCAGCTCATCTAAGACTAAACCAGGAAGAAGGTGAATCCCTGAATAGACCAATAACAGGCTCTGAAATTGAGGCAATAATTAATAGCCTAACAACCAAAAAAAAGTCTACTACCAGAAGGATTCACAGCTGAATTCTACCAGAGGTACAAGGAGGAGCTGGTACCATTCCTTCTGAAACTATTCCAATCAATAGAAAAAGAAGGAATCCTCCCTAACTCATTTTTTGAGGCCAGCATCATCCTGATACCAAAGCCTGGCAGAGATAAAGCAAAAAAAGAGAGAATTTTAGGCCAATATCCCTGATGAACATCGATGCAAAAATCCTCAATAAAGTACTGGCAAACCGGATCCAGCAGCACATAAAAAAGCTTATACACCGTGATCAAGGGGCTTCATCCCTGGGATGCAAGGCTGGTTCAACATATGCAAATCAGTAAATGTAATACAGCATATAAACAGAACCAAAGACAAAACCACATGATTATCTCAATAGATGCAGAAAAGGCCTTTGACAAAATTCAACAGCCTTCATGCTAAAAACTCTGAATAAATTTGGTATTGATGGGATGTATCTCAAAATAATAAGAGCTATTTATGACACACCCACAGCCAATCGCATACTCAATGGGCAAAAACTGGAAGCATTCCCTTTGAAAACTGGCATGAGACAGGGATGCCCTCTCTCACCACTCCTATTCAACATAGTGTTGGAAGTTCTGGCCAGGACAATCAGGCAGGAGAAAGAAATAAAGGGTATTCAGTTAGGAAAAGAAGAAGTCAAATTGTCCCTG
>NW_016805139.1:253215-273728 GCF_001698545.2 Rhinopithecus bieti | reverse complement strand
TTTATAAATCATGCTGCTATAAAGACACATGCACACGTATGTTTATTGTGACACTATTCACAATAGCGAAGACTTGGAACCAACCCAAATGTCCATCAATGATGGACTGGATTAAGAAAATGTGGCACATAGACACCATGGAATACTATGCAGCCATAAAAAATGATGAGTTCATGTCCTTTGTAGGGACATGGATGAAACTGGAAACCATCATTCTGAGCAAACTATTGCAAGGAGAGAAAACCAAACACCACCATGTTCTCACTCATAGGTGGGAACTGGACTATGAGAACAATTGGACACAGGGTGGGAAACATCACATACCAGGGCCTGTCATGGGGGCGGGGGAGGGGGGAGGGATAGCATTAGGAGATATACCTAATGTAAATGACAAGTTAATGGGTGCAGCACACCAACATGGCACATATTTACATATGTAATAAGCTTGTAGGTTGTGCACATGTACCCTAGAACTTAGGGTATTTTTTTTTATTATTATACTTTATGTGAAAAAAGTTTCAGGTCATTGAAATATATATAAATATAGCATTGTAATTTATACTATATATGTCTCTCATAGCACATTATACATTTTTTTCCTTCTTCCAGGGGATGAAGTAGAAATGTATACATTCTCCTGACCCCATTAGACTAATGGTGATATATAAGCTGACTTACCCAAAGTCACACATCAAATCCTCACAACTGCCTTATATATGCAGTATCTGTAGAATGGATCAATAATATTGAGTTTATAAGGGCTTAAAACTGTGTGTGTCACATACCAAATCATCGCTTAATAATAAATGCTCTATTAAGAAGATGGATGATTGGTTTTCTGTCCTTGCGATAGTTTGCTCAGAATGATGCCAAACACCGCATGTTTTCATTCACAGGTGGGAATTGAACAATGAGAACACTTGGACATAGGGTGAGGAACATCACACACTGGGGCCTGTAGTGGGGTCAGGGGATGGGGGAGGGATAACATTAGAGATATATCTAATGTAAATGATGAGTTAATGGGTGCAGCACACCAACATGGCACATATATACATATATAACAAACCTGCACATTATGCATGTATACCCCAGTATTTAAAGTATAATAGTAATTTTTTAAAAAGAAGAAGATGGATGAATCACTCTTGCCATGAGTCTCCAGCTAGGTCCAGGACTTATTTGCATATATAAAGCTTACCTTTTGAAGTCGAGTTTGTTGAAAAAGAACTCAGAATTTGAAACCCTTATAATAGATTAATTCATACAATATTTATAACAACTTTGTGAAGTAGTTGCTATTGTTAGCCACATTTCACAGATGAGGAAACTAAGTTACAGAGTCAAGTCACTGGCTAATTTGTTATAGTTTATAAAACAAGAATTTGAAGCTAAGTAGTTTGATTCAATGACAAGGACAGTAAAGCCCTGCATTATATTGTCGTAAGAACATAGACTTTCTGAGGCTCAAGGATTCCAGAAAGAGAATTCTTTCTATAGATACATTTAAGGTCTACAAGTGAAACCTTAAACAAAGGCAGGAGCAAGTGAGAAAGCTATTTAATAGAAGGACGAATTCTCTCAGCTTTTTATCCTGCTCCTAACAATACCTGTTTTAGGAACAGTGTCTAGGACATAATGTGCATGCGTATCTCATGTTGTGATTGGTCTTTTGAAAGATTCCTTACTGGACACTGAAAACACAAAAGATAAAAAGTAATGAATCAGGCCAGTTATGGTGGCTCACACCTGTACTAAGTACCTTGGCAGGCCAAGGCAGAAAGATTGCTTGAGCCCAGGAATTTGAGGCCAGCTAAGGCAATGCGGGGAGACCCCCATACCTACAAAAAAAGTTATTTAAAAATTAGCCAGGTGTATTAGTGTGCATTTGTGCTCCCAGCAACTCAGAAAGCTGAAATAAGAGGATCACTTGAGTCCAAGGTCAAGGCTGAAGTGATATACTCACACTATTGCACTCCATTCTGGGTGACAGAGCAAGACCCTGTCTCAATGAAAAGATAGTAGATAGTGATTGTCTATCTCAATAAAAAGAAAGTAATGAATCAAAGAAGATTATCAAAATAATCATCCAATCACAAAATAAAATAGAGAAAAAGGAAATAATAAAACATCACAAACAAGCATAAAACAACTGAAAAATAGCAGTAGTAAATCCTTACCTATCAATAATTATCTTGAATGTGAATGGATTAAATTTTCCAACCAAAACACATAGAATGGCCAAATAGATTTTTTTGAAAGAACAACAATATATTGCCTGCAAAAGATTCACTTCACACTTAAAGACACAGACTGAAGAAGGCATGGGCAAATATAATTCATCCAAATAGAAACAAAAATAGAGCAGAGGAAGCTATACTTATATCAGATGAAACAGACATTAAGTAAAAAATTATAAAAAGAGACAACATAATCATATAGTGAAAATGGAGTGCATTCATACAAAGATACAAAAATCATAAGTATATATGCACCCAGCAGCAGAGCACCTGAAGCAAATATAAAGCAAATAATAATCTATTTGAAGGAAGAGATAGACTGTGATGAAATAATAGTGGACAATTTAATACCTCACTTCTAGTGACAGAAATATAATCCAGACAGCAAATCAATAAGGAAGCATTGGAATAAAGTCTAAGCACTTTAGTCTAAAGGGACTTGATGGTCATATACATAACATGCTATCCAGAAGCAGAAGAATACACCTTCTTCCCAGGAACTCATGAAACATTCTTCAGCATAGATCACACGTTAGACTGCAAAACAAATATTAACAAATTTAAGAAGATTGAAATCATATCATGTATTTTTTCTGACCATCCTAGTTCTAAACTAAAAATGAATAGTAGAAGGAATTTTAGAAAATTAGCAACCACATGAAATGTAAATAACATGCTTCTGAACAACCAAAGTATCAAAAAAGAAATTAAAAGGGAAATTAAAAAAAAATTTGGTAACATATGAAAATGAAAACACAATATGCCAAAACTTATGAAATTCAGCAAACATGATACAAAGTGGGGAGTTTACAGCAATAAAATTCTACATCAAAAAAGAAAGAGGAGCCAAGATGGACCACTAGATACAGCCAGGAGGAACATCTCCCACCAAGAGACCAGGACATTGGGAAGACTGGTACATTCTGAACAGATCTTCAGAAGGAACGAACTGAAAGGTGAATAGGGAAGGATGCAGATGCTAGGATTAAACGGAAGGAAGCTGGGAACCTAGCACAGGGCTGCTGAACACCAGAACTCACTCCTGGCCCCCAGCAATTCCTGGGGAAGGGGTGAATTGAAGAGGCGAGGAGTATCCCATTCTCACCATGGACCTCCAGAATCCTAAAAGCAGGAGACCCCATGACATCAATGGACACTTGACTTGGCAGGGAGAGTTGCTTAAAGAAGTGTCAGGGAACTTTGCATAGAACTCCAGGCTATAGAGTTTGGCAAGGGAACAGCTGTAGCAGAGTATGGGAGATGAGCAGAGCTGCCCATATCCCACAGCTTGCCATTCGCCTCTAAAAATAATGTAGCCTTAGAGTGACTATCAAACCTGGACAGAGCAGAGCAGTCTTCTCCAAGTGATGAGTCTAGTCTGATCTGAGCACCCCATGTCTGCTGGCCTCTCCTTGGGATCCAGCGTCACTGCACCCTCTTGTAGGGCAGCCTCATTGCCAAACCAGGGTGCTTCCTGGAGACCCTCATCATAACTCCTTTGCTGGAAGGCTTATGCCTGATTGTTGGAGAGCTTCAGCAGACAGGCCTCCACTGAGGCGTACCAGCCCACCCATAGCTTCCCATCACCGCAGCGTTGGCCCTCTGCTTTGCTGGCATACATTTTCCATATGCTCCACACAACATGGACATGCAGTACCTTATTAATTATTATTATTGATTTGCTGTCTAGATGATATTTACATTGCTAGAAGTGAGGCATTAAATTCTCCACTATTATTTCATTGCAGTCTATCTCTGCCTTCACATAGATTAATACTAGCTTCATATTTGCTTCAGGCACTGTGATGTTGGCTGCATATATATTTACAATTTTTATATCATCATATGAATTTACTCCTTTATCAATATATAATAAACTGTCTTTTTTTTTACAGTTTTTTACTTAAAGTATATTTCATCTGATATTAGTATAGCTCTATTTATCTTCCTATTTGTATGAGATAGATTTGTCCACGCAGGTGCACTTGTGTGGGTGGAAATTGCCTCTGTGACCCTGCCAGTGTGCCAGTGCACGCACACCCTGCCACCCCACCACTGTTGGTGGGAGCATACCTGCTGTCCTCCTGTTCTTGAAAAACAAGAGCAAACCAACCCCAAAGCAGGAAGAAGACAAAAAACTACCAGAATCAGAGCTGAACTGAATGCATTGAGCTACTTAAAACCATATTAAAAATCAACACTTCCATGAGTTTGCACTTTGTAAAAATAAATAATATTGACAGACAACTAGTTAGACTAAAAATAAAAAGGAACAAAGATCTATATAAACACAATCAGAAATGATGAAGGGGACATTACCACTGACCCCACCAAAATATAAATACCTCTCTGAGTCTACTATGAACACCTCTGTGCACACAAATGACAAAATATAGAAAAAATTAATAAATTGCTAGAAACAATTTCCCAAGGTTGAACAAGGGAGAAATTGAATCCCTGAACTAACAAATAATGACTTCTGAATTGAATTAGTAATAAAAGTCTACCAACCAGAAAAGCTTAGGACAAGCCAAATATATATTCACAGTCAAATTCTACATAAAGAAGAGATGGTATAATTCCTACTGAAACTATTTCAGAAAGTTGAGGAAGAGAGACTCCTCCTTAACTTACTCCATGAGGCCAGCATCATCCTCATACCAAAACCTGGCAGAGACACAACAAAAAAGAAAACTTTGGGTCATATGCTTGATGAACATAATGTGCAAAAATCTCAAAAAAATAGTAGCAAACCATCAAAAATCTAATCCATCATGATCAAGTAGGCTTTATTCCTGGAATGCAAACTTCGTTCAACATGCAAATCAATGAATGTGATTCATCATATAAACAGGTATAAAGACAAAACCACATGATCACCTCAACAGATACAGAAAAGACTTCAGATAAAATTCAACATTCCTTTATGTTAAAAACCCTCAACAAATTAGACAATGAAGAAATATATCTGAAAATAATCAGAGCCATCTATAACAAACCCACAGCCAACATCATACTGAATGGCCAAAAGCTGGAAGAATTCCTCTTGAGACCTGGAGCAAGCCAAGGATGCTCATCCTCACCACTCCTGTTTAGCACAGTACTGGAAGTCCTAGCCAGAACAATCACGCAAGAGAAGGAAATAAAAGGCATTCAAATAGGAATAGAAGAAGTCAAGGTATCCCTATTTACAGACATTGTGATTATATACCTAGAAAACTCCATAGTCTGCACCCCAAAGCTCCTAGATCTGATAAACAACTTCAGCAAACTTTCAGGATACACAGTTAATGCACAAAAATGAGTAACATATCTATATACCAACAACAACCAAGCTAGAGCCAAATCAAGAATACAATTGCATTTATAATAGCCACAAAAAGAATTAAGTACCTGGGAATACAGCTAACCAGGGAGGCAAAATACTTCACAAGGATAATTACAAAGCACTACTGAAAGAAATTAGAGTTGAAACAAACAAATGGAAACACATTCGATGCTCATAGGTAAGAAGGATCAATATTGTTAAAATGGCCATACTACCCAAAGAAATGTACAGGTTCAATGCTATTCCTATCACTCTACAAATGACATTCTTCAGAGAATTAGTAATAACTATTTTAAAATTGATATGGAACCAAAAAAAAAAAAAAAAAAAACCGTGGATATTCGAGGCAGTCCTAACCAAAAAGAAAAAGGCTGTAAGCATCACATTACCCACCTTCAAACCATACTACAATGCAACAGTAATAAAATAGCATGGTACTTGTGAAAAAAACAAAAACAAACAAAAGATGCCTAGACCAGTGGAATAGAGAGACCAGTAATAACGCTGTACATCTGCCACCATCTGATCTTGAATAAAGTTGATAAAAACAAGCAATGGGAAAATGACTCATTTTTCAATAAATGGTGCTATGATACATTGCTAGCCATGTGCAGAAGATTGAAGCTGGAACTCTTCCTTACACCATATACAAAAATCAACTAAAAGATAGGTTACAGACTTAAATGTAAAATGTGAAACTATAAAAACTCTGAAAGATAACCTAAGATATCCGGAAGATAACCTAGGAAATACTGTTTTGGACAATATTTTTTTAATAAAGTCACTGGCAAATTTTTTTTTATAAAATTTTTTTAATAAAGCCACCAAAAGCAATTGCAACAAAACCAAAAATTGATAACTGGGACCTAATTACACTAAAGAGCTTCTGCTCCTTGCATACTTTCGGTTGGAATGTAAATTGATACAGCCATTATGAAAAACAATATGAAAGTTCCTCAAAAAATTAAAAAATAGAACTTATGATCCAGTAATACAACTACTGGCTGTATATCCAAAGGAAATAAGATCAGTATGTTGAAGAGAAATTTATATTCTCATGTTCATTGAGTATTATTCAAGATAATATATGCAATCAACCTAATTGTCCATGAACTGATTAATGGATAAAGAATGTCTTATATATACACAACAAAGTACTACTCAGCGCCTAAAAAGAAGGAAATCCTGTCATTTGCAGCAACATGGACACACCTGAAGGACATTATATTAAGTGAAATAAGTCAGGCACAGAAGGACAAATATTGCACGATCTCACTTATGTGTGGAATATTAAAAACTTGAACTCATAAAGGTAGGGAGTGAATGGTGGTTACCCTGAGCTGGGAGTGGGAGGTTGGGGAGTTGTTGGTCAAAGGATACAAAATTTCAACTAGCTGAGAGGAACAAGTTTGAGGGATCTATTGTATAACATGGTGTCAATAGTTGGTGACAATGTATTGTATCACTGAAAATTGCTAAGAGAAGATTTTAAGTGATCTCACCACAAAAACTGTATGTGATGTAGTATAAATGTTAAATATCATGATTTAGTCAACCACAATGTAGGCATATAAAAAACAAATTTTGCACATGATAAATATGCAGATGTTCTTTGAATTACAATGGAGTTACCTCCTGATAAATCCATTATAAGTTGAAAATATTGGAAGACAAAAGTGCCTTTAATACTCCTAACCTTCCAAACATCATAACTTAGCCTAGCCCAAATGGAAAGTGCCTAGGGCAGTTACATTAGCCTACAGTTGGACAAAATCATCTATCACAAAGCCTACTTTATAATAAAGTCTTGAATATCTAGTGTAATTTGTTGAATACTGTACTGAAAATAAAACCAAAATGGTTGTATGGGTACTGTAAGTACAATGTCTACCAAATGAGTATTGCTTTTGCTCTATTGTAATGTCAACAAATCAAAAGGCAAACCTTTGTAAGTCAGGGACTGTCTGTTTAAAATTTTTCTTTGTCAATGAAAAAATAAATTATTTTAAAATATTAATTTCCAATTTTTATTGCTACTGTATATAGTATTGATTTTTTACACTGACTTTTAATTATGACTTTTAAACATATTCTTTTGGCACTGCATAGACAGCCACTCATTTGCCTGTGTGAAGAACCAATTCTGGCCACAAACAGTAAGAAACACTGAAGACCAATACTGAAATGGAGGCCCTGTTTTTAGTGCCTTCCATTGATTGTGCCAGCCCACTACTGACCTTTTTCACTTTTGGAAAAATTTGATTTGCTTTCTACTTTAATTAGACATGGAGGCCTCAAGGTCCATCATGACATCAGTATACCGTTTAGTCATAGGTATACCATCTAGGTCTTTCATGATTAAGCCCCAGTGAACCTCATATGTGACTATAATTATGATATTTTTCATATAACTGTCAGTTTACCAGGCAAACAAAATGAACTACAAAAGTGGCGGGCCCCAAACAACAAAATAAATGTACTTGTTTATATAAAATTAATGTACTATACATCTTGGCAGTCAGATTCAAATCCTAAGATGTAACACTGTTTGGAGAAGGGGGGATATCTTTGTGTATAACAGATAACAAACTATAAAATTTTTGTTCACCATTAGAAAAAAAATGTGTTTATATATAAACTTATGTGTATGGATGACCTTCAATTAAATCTAAAAAATCTTGGACACCAAGTATCTAGACGTGGCATAAGATTTGTTGGAGTGTGGGAGAAAGTGAGAGAGTTTTAAGCATGTATGTTTTATATTTTTAATCCCTAACATTAAAGTTCCTTTTTTTTTCTCCCAAGAGAAGCCTAGGAATAATAGCCAGGCATCTGGGCTTTCCTTTTAGTCATACAATACATGCAGCTAGGTCTGGGTTAATTTTCGTATAGCATGGAATGAATACCACCACATATTCTCAAGTTCCCTTGAGGTCAAAGTCCATGTAAACACCAACTATGTAAACAGGAGGCTCAGTCACAATGGCATTTGTCGACTCATATCCTCAGAGGGTCAGTGTTAGCAAAACTATAATTTTAGCTTGTAAAGACCCAAGCCCCCAATTTTGTAATACTTCATAATGTTTTACCAAAATTTCTTAAATAAAGGAGGAAATAAAAGAGAGAGTTTTCTCCATTCCTAGGTTTCAAAGCATGTTTTTAGTGTCATCCAAAAATCTTGGAAGATTCCATAGAGGCCACATGCTACTGTCCCAGAAAACAACTAGAGAAATTCTGCTGTGGAAATTCATTGCTCCTGAGAAGAAACTTGCTTTTAATTTGTACATACTTTGCAGCACTGGGCCCATTGCTCAAGATACCCTCTACAATCATATTTTCTCAGTGGTTTCTGGACGGAACTCCATCTTGTCTCCTTTACTTCCTTTGTGATAAGATTGCCAAGTAATTGCAACATTTTACAGTCTCAGTAGCCTGTTATTTGTATTTGGAATTAGACAGTCCTGATTCATATTAACTGTTCAATAAAGGTTGGGTGAATTAAACTGCATTAGGAAATAGAAACAAATATTACCAGGAAAGCGTTTAGTCCTATATGACTTTGGTTAAAATTACCATTTTAGACCATTTTTAATCTTATAAGTAATATGGGGAGTTTGAAACAGTTTCCTAACATTCTTTTCATTTTCAAAATTGTATTTTTATTAAGTATTGGTAAATTATAAAATTTAAGTTAAAATATATAGATTTTATTTAGATGAAATACAAATATATTGAAATGCATCTTAAATTCTGACCAATTGTTTTGATTTAGATGCTGTATAAATATAGCTTGCGATTGTATGTTTGGTCCTTTTCCTCTATATGATGCAAAAGTTAGTAGATAAAGTTAGGATTATATTACAACCATTTGTTTATTCTATATACCCAAATATTTTGTTACACATTTTATTATATTATGGAATTGACTAATTATGCTGAGGTTACATATATGAAGCCATCTTTAAAGATTTTTTAAAAAAAGAATAAAATAAAATATGATCATACAAAACTCAATGTATAATTGGAAACATACTTACTAAAATGAAAAGATAAAGCTAAAATATTTGCCCCTTATGAAGCCACATAACTCACTAAGTATATTTGTTTTAATTTGCCTACATAATTAGAATATTGCATAAGTCTTTAAGGTCACTCCTTTTATTCTGTTGGTGAAGTTGTTTTCTTGGTGAATAATCATTTCCCCATATAATTCTGTTTTTAGATTTGTTTACCTCAATGTTTTCCAGAACATATTCAATGTGGGATAATAGACATTTAAAAATTTTTAAATTTAGTAAAATTAGATTGGGAAACACTGAATGAAACAAAATAGGACAGATTATGGCAGGAATGCTCAGAGACTTTAATATACTAGTGTACATTATAAATATCAAACACAGGGTAACTAGAAAGTGGTAATTTCCAGACTTACTTGGCCATGAATGCCTTTTAGTAGAGAAATATGCCCTGTGAATAATGCTACCTAGATTTAAATTTTTTTTGATGTGCCTAATTTAAGTGGTTAGGAAATCTCACTACTTAAAATAGATTGTTTTCATCCATAGTACGTGTTTATTTGTACGATATACATTATGTTCACTCAATTAGGCTTCTTAGCATCAGTGAAAATTAAAATATATTTTTTTCTTTTGAAAAAAATGAATTTTTTGGGCAAACTGAAAATCTTCAGTATTTGTTTACTATTTTTAAAATGACTAGATATATGCCTGTATAAAACTTCTGTTTCTTTATGATCTACTAAAATAATCTCCTAAAATCATATCATTTCATAAATTTTGTTCCAGCTTTTAGATCTACAATTCTGGGACTTAAATAATTTATGTCTAATAAATTTTTATCTAAACCCAGTTCTGAGACTGTTTTTAAAGATTGCTTTGATTATAGTCTTGACATGTTTCTGTATGTATGACTTTGAGCATATGAACAACAACAAATTTCATTTTACCATGTAATGCTTAACACTGAGTGTCAACTTGATTGGACTGAAGGATATAAAGCATTGATCCTTGGTGTGTCTCTGAGGGTGTTGCCAAAGGAGATTAACGTTTGAGTCGGTGGGCTGGGAAAGGCAGACGACCCTAAATCTGAGTGGGCACAATCTTATCAACTGCCAACATGGCTAGAATATAAGCAGGCAGAAAACTGTGAAGAGAGACTGGCCTAGACTCCCAGCCTACATCTTTCTCCCTTGCTGGTTGCATCCTGCCCTTAAACACTGGACTCCAAGTTATTCACTTTTGGAACTAGGACTGGCTATCCTTGGTTCTCCACTTGCAGATGCCCTATTGTGGGACCTAGTCATCATGTGAATTAATATTTAACAAATATATATATTATTTAACATATATACACACATATATGTATATATGTGTATATATATATATGTGTGTGTGTGTGTATATATATTTTTTCCTTCATTGGTTTGGGGGTTTCTGGAGTTGGCTGCTTAATATGATTAGATCCAACAATGCTAAAGACTCTACTTCTAATAGTATGGAGAACACTGATAGTCCTTTGTGTGAGTTGTTTAGACAGTTATCCAAAATAAGTACATCTGACACTCCTGATTCATTGCTTGTGAGAGGAAAGGAGTTTAGTGACTCTCTCTCTATATAATACCTTTTACCATAGGTGGAGGACCAAGGAACATAATAAAACTGGTTGGTTGCTCCTAAGTTCAGTGTACAAAGTGATGAAAGAAAATGATGAACTCAGGGATTCTATCTCCTGGCTTCAGACACATATTCTGAGCCTCAAATCTCCCAAGATTGCCCGGAGTGAGAGTATTGTCTCCTACAGAGAAAGACCTGAAATTGTGGAAGAACAGACACAAGCTCTTTTCATGCTAGTGGCTGACCTGCAATGAAAGGTGCATGCACAGCCTCGTCAAATGTCTGCTGTTAAAGTGAGGGCATTTATTGGAAAGTAATGGGACTCTGCAACTTGGAATGGGGATTGTGGGTTGACCCTGATGAAGCTGGGGACACTAAGTTTATAAACTCTGATGAATCTTTTTGGCCAGAAACAGCATCCCTATCCCAAGTAGTGCCAACATCCCCTCCCAACTCATGTGGCCATCAGCCTTTCCACTTCTGTCTGGGAAGATGAACTCTGTGCTGCCTGAGGCAACAGTGGTGGCCTCCCCTGAGGCAGTCGCCAGGCAGGATAACATTGATTCTCCTCGAACCACCCCCAACATCCCTGTATGCTTCTAGACCTAGAAGTCCCAGTGGGCCCCTAGAGGTGAGGTTGAGAGTAGGACCCATGAAGAGGTATGCTACACTCAAAAAAAAGTGCTTGAGTTTTCTAATGTTTATAAACAGAAATCTGGACAACAGGCATGGGAATCGATATATTCAGGGTGTGGGATAAGGGTGGAAGGAACATATAGTTGGATCGGTCTGAATTTATTGATTTGGGTCCACTAAGTAGGGACTCTGCATTTAATGTTGCAGTTCGGGGAGTTAAAAAAAGGTTCTAATAGTTTATTTGCTTGTTTAGCTGAAATATGGATTAAAAGGTGGCCCACTGTAACTGAGCTGGAAATTCCCGATATCCCTAGGTTTAATGTAGAGGAAGGGATCCAAAACTTTAGGAAGATTGGGATGGCTGAGTGGATTACTCACTTTAGACCTACTCATCCCAGCTGGAAGTTTCCAGAAGATACACCCTTGACCAATGCCTTGTGAAATAGATTTGTGAGGGTAGCACCTGCATCTTTGAAGAGCCTTATAACTGTCCTTCTCTGTATGTCAGATCTAACAGTGGGAACTGCAGTCACTCAACTACAAAATTTAAATGCAATGGGGATAATTGGATCTTGAGGTGGCAGGGCCAAGTGGCAGCACTCAATCATCAAAAGCAAGGTGGGCATAGCTACCATAATGGACACCAGAGGCAAAGCGGCAATCAGAATAGTCTGACTTGTGTAGAGCTCTGGCATTGGCTAATGAATTACAGTGTTTCTAGAACTGAAATTGATAGGAAACCTACTGCACTCCTACTTAACTAACATAAACAGGAAACTTCTAGGTTGAATGGATGAAGAGCTAATTTAAATCATAAAAACAGGTAATCATAGCCCCTCAGTCAATTTCCAGACTTGAGCCAGTTTACAGACCCAGAACCCCTTGAATGAAGGCGAGGTGGGTCTCCATGAGGAAGGACCCCACTACATTACCAAGAGTTGATGTAATGAATCTTTCTCCCATCCTTCCCCAAGGAGACCTCTGGCCTTTTACTAGGGTAATTGTGCACTGGGGAAAGAGAAATGACCCAACATTTTGGGATTTGTGGGACCGTGGCTCTGAGCTGATGTTGATTTCAGGGGACCCAAAATGTCGTTGTGATCCTCCAGTTAAAGCTGGGGCTTAAGGAGGTCAGATAATCAATGGAGTTTTAACTCAGGTCTGACTTACGTGGGGCCCAGTGGGTCCCCAGACTCATCCTCTGGTCATTTCCCCAGTGCCAGAATGCATAATTGGCATAGACATACTTAGCAGCTGGCAGAATCCCCACGGTGGCTCCCTGACTGGTAGGGTGAGGGCTATTATGGTGGGAAAGGCCAAATGAAAGCCATTAGAGCTGCCTCTCCCTGGAAAATCAGTAAATCAAAAACGATATTTCATCCCTGGAGGGATAACAGAGATTAGTGCCCCTATCAAGTACTTGAAAGATGCAGGGATGGTGATTCCCACCATATCCCTGTTCCACTCCCATTTGGCCTGTGCAGAAGACAGATGGATCTTGGGGAATGACAGCGAATGACAGTGAATTACTGTAAGCTTAACCAAGTGGTAACTCCAATTGCAGTTGCTATACCAGATGTGGTTTCATTGCTTGAGCAAATTAACACATCTGCTGGTACCTGGCATGCATCCATTGAGTTGGCAAATGCCTTTTTCCCCATTCCTGTCCATAATACCCATCAGAAGCAACTTGCCTTCAGCTGGTAAGGTCAGCAATAACCTTTACTTTCCTACCTCATGGGTATATCAACTCTCTGACTTTGTGTCATAATCTTATTTGGAGAGACCTTGATTGCTTTTGGCTTCCCAAATATATCACACTGGTCCATTACATTGATGACATTATGCTGACTTGATCCAGTTAGCAAGAAGTAGCAAACACACTGGACTTATTGGTGAGACATTTGCATGCCAGAGCATGGGAAATAAATGAGACTAAAATTCAGGGAACTTCTACCTCAGTAAAATTTCTAGAGGTCTAGTGGTGTGGGACCTGTTGAGATATTCCTTCTAAGGTGAAGGGTAAGTTTCTGCATTTGGCCCCTCCTACAACCAATAAAGAGGTGCAATGCCTAGTAGACCTATTTGGATTTTGAGGGCAACACATTCTTCATTTGTATTACTCTGGCCCATTTGTCGAGTGACCCAAAAGTTTGCCAGTTTTGAATCAGGTCTAAAACAGGAGAAGGCTCTGCAACAGGTCCAGGCTGCTGTGCAAGCTGCTCTGCCACTTGGGCCATATGAGCCAGCATATTCAATGGTGTTTGAGGTGTCAGTGGCAGATAGAGATGCTGTTTGGAGCCTTTGGCAGGACCCAATAGGTGAATCACAGCGGAGGCCTCTAGGATTTTGGAGCAAGGTGCTGCCATCTTCTGAAGATAACTACTCTCCTTCTGAGAGACACCTCTTGGCCTGTTACTGAGCTTTGATGGAAACTGAACGTTTGACTAGGGTCATCAAGTCACCATGTGACCTGAACTGCCTATCATGAACGGGGTGCTTTCTGACCCATCTAGCCATCAGGTAGGTGGTGCACAGCAAATTCCATCATCAAATGGAAGTGGTATACATGTGATCTGGCTTGAGCAGGTATATCCTGAAGGTACAAGTAAGTGACATGAGGAAGTGACTCAAATGCCACTGGTCTCCACTTCTGCCACCCTGCCTGCTCTTCTCCAGCCTGCACTGATGGCTTCATGGGGAGTCCCTATGATCAGTTGACAGAGAAAGAGAAGACTAGAGCCTGGTTCACAGATAGTTTTGCATGATATTCAGGGAGTACCCAAAAGTGGATAGCTGCTGCACTATGGCCCCTTTCTGGGAAATCCCTGAAGGACAGTGCTGAAGGGAAATCTTCCCAGTGGGCAGAACTTTAAGCAATGCACCTGACTGTGCACTTTGCATGGTATATATTTGATACATAATTGCAGGTGTGCAATTATATACTGATTCCTGGGCTGTAGCCAATGGTTTGGCTGGTCAGGAACTTGGAAGAAGCATGATTAGAAAATTGGTGACAAAAAGACTTGGGGAAGAGGTATGTAGGTATACTTCTGTGAGTGGTCAAAAACTGAAGATCCCTGTATCCTATGTGAGTGCTCACCAATGGGTAACCTCAGCAGAGGAGGATTTTAATAATCAAGCAGCTAAGATGACCGGTTGTGTGGACACCACGCAGCCTCTTTCCCCAGCCACCCCTGTCATCGCACAATGAGCCCATGAGAAATGTGGCCATGGTGGCAGGGACAGAGGTTATGCATGGGCTCAGGAACATGGACTTCCACTCACCAAGGCTGACCTGGCTACAGCCACTGCTGAGTGCCCAAGTTTCTAGCAGCAGAGACCAACACTGAGCCCTTGATATGGTACCATTCCTCGGGGTGATCAGTCAGCTATCTGGTGGCAGGTTGATTCTATTGGACCTCTTCTATCATGGAAAGGGCAGAGATTTGTCCTCACTAGAATTGACACTTCCACTGGATATGGCTTTCCCTACTGTCCATACAATGCTTCTGCCAAGACTACCATCCATGGGCTCTTGGAATGCCTTATCTACTGTCATGATATTCCACACAGCATTGCCTCTGTCCAAGGCACACACTTTGTGGCTACAGAAGTGCAGCAGTAGGCTGATACTCATGGAATTCACTGGTCTTACCATGTTCCCCATAATCCTGAAGCAGCTGGATCGATAAAATAGAATGGCCATTTGAGGTGACAATTACAATGCCAACTAGGTGATAATACTTTGCAGGGCTGGGGCAAAGTTTTCCAGAAGGCCGTGTATGCTGTGAATCAGCATCCAATATATGGTACTATTTCTCCCATAGCCAGGATTCATGGGTCCAGGAATCAAGGGGTGGAAGCACCACTTACTCTTACCCCTGATGATCCACTAGCAAAATTTTTGCTTCCTGTTGCTGTGACATTACATTCTGTTGGCCTAGAGGTCTTAGTTCCAGAGGGAGAAATGCTGCCACCAGGAGAGATAACAATTATTCCAATAAACTAGAAGTTAAAATTGCCACCTGGACACTTTGGGCTCCTCCTACCTTTAAGTCAACAGGCTAAAAAGGGAGTTACAGTGTTGGCTGGGGTGACTGACCCGGGCTATCAGTTCTGAACTGAAGAACATCAGACTTCAAGTTCTTCAGTTTTAGAACTTGGACTGGCTCTGCTTGCTCCTCCATCCTGCAAACAGTCTATTGTGGGACTGTGTGACTGTGTGAGTTAATACTTTATAAACTCCCATATATATATTCCATTAGTTCTGTTCCTCTGGAGAACCCTGACTGGTACATATAGTATTCATAGATTTGGTCCAAGCCTAAGTAGAGTTGAAAAATTTAACAGTTGTACTATTTCCATCATTAATAAGCCTTCCAGGCATTGTTTTGATTTTTCAAATGTATTTATTACCACCTTGTTAAGGACCTTTCCAAGGTTTGATGTACATATGTCAGACACACAGGTCATTCTAGGACTATTAAATGATGTGAACTGGTGGTTCACAAATGTAAGAATCATAAGAATCCCCTAAAGGTGTTTGCTAAAATTTTTAATTCCTGGTGCCATCTGTAGAAATTTTGATTTAATACATCCTGGTTGTTATATGCTCCCAGCCTGATTCTGATGCACTGCAAGCCTTGAAAACCACAGCACTGTACCTTAAATAATAAATGTTTTAAGTGATGCTAAGCCAGTGACACAGTGGCATATATGAGACAGAGTGTATTAGTCCATTTTCATGCTGCTGATAAAAAGACATACCCAGGACTGGGCAATTTACAAAAGAAAGAGGTTTATTGGACTTGCAGTTTCACATGGCTGGGGAGGCCTCACAAGCATGGTGGAAGGCAAGCCACATCTTACGTGGATGGCAGCAGGCAAAGAGAGAGCTTATGCAGAGAAACTTCCATTTTTAAGACCACCAGATCTCGCGAGACCCATTCACTATCATGAGAACAGTATGGGAAAGACCTGCCCCCATGATTAAATCATCTCCCACTGGGTCTCTCTTGTCCACAACGTGTGGGAATTATGGGAGCTATGAGATTTGGGTGGGGACACAGAGCCAAACCTTATCATTCTGCCCCGGTCCCCTTCCAAACCTCATATATTCACCTTTCAAAACCAATCATGCCTTCCCAACAGTCCCCCAAAGTCTCAGCTCGTTTTAGCATTAACTCAAAAATCCACAGTCCAAAGTTTCATTTGAGACAAGTCCCATCCACCTATAAACCTGTAAAATCAAAAGCAAGTTAGTTACTTCCTGGATATAATAGAGGCACAGGCATTGGGTAAATACAGCCATTCCAAATGGGATAAACTGGCCAAAGCAAAGGGGCTACAGGCCCCATGCAAGTCCAAAATCCAGTGGGGCAGTCAAATCTTAAAGCCCCAAATCATCTCCTTTGACTCCATGTCTCACATCCAGGTTATGCTGATGCAAGAGGTGGATTTCTATGGTTTTGGACAGCTCTGCTCCTGTGCCTTTGTAGGGCATAGCCCCCCTCCTGGCTGCTTTTATGGGCTGGTGTTGAGTGTCTGCAGCTTTTCTAGGCACATGACAAGCTGTCAGTGGATCTACCATTCTGGGGTCTGGAGAACAGTGGCCCTCTTCTCACAGCTCCTACAGGTGGTGTCCCAGTAGGGACCTCAGTGTAGGGGCTCCCACCCCACATTTCCTTTCCACACTGCCCTAGCAGAGGTTCTCCATGAGGGCCCCATCCCTGCTGCAAAATTTTGCCTCGCCATTCGGGTATTTTCATATATCTTCTGAAATCTAGGTGGAGGTTCCCAAATCTCAATTCTCAACTTCTATGTACCCGCAGGCTCAACAGCACATGGAAACTGCCAAGGCTTGGGGCTTCCAACCTCTTAAGCAATAGCCAAAGCTGTACCTTGGCCCCTTTTAGCCATGGCTAGAGCAGATAGGATGCAGGGCATCAAGTCCCTAGATTATATACAGCACAGGGACCCTGGGTCTAGCCCACAAAACTATTTTATCCTCCTAGGTCTCTGGGTCTGTGATGGGAGAGGCTTCCACAAAGTTCTCTGACATGCCTTGGAGATATTTTCCCCATTGTCTTGATGATTAACTTTAGGCTTCTTGTTACTTATGCAAATTTCTGCAGCCAGCTTGAGTTTCTCCTTAGAAAATGAGATTTTCTTTTCTATCACATCGTCAGGCTGCAAATTTTCCAAACTTTTATGCTCTGCTTCCCTTATAAAACTGAATGCCTTTAACAGCATCTAAGTCACCTCTTAAATGCTTTGTTGAAAAATGTCTTCTACCAGATACACTAAATCATGTATCACAAGTTAAAAGTTCCACAAATCTCTAGGGCAGGGGAAAATGCCACCAGTCTCTTTGCTAAAACATACAAGAGTCACCTTTGCTCCAGTTCCCAACAAGTTCCTCATCTCCATCTGAGACCACCTCAGCCTGGACCTTATTGTTCATATCACTATCAGCATTTTTGTCAAAGCCATTCAACAAGTCTCTAGGAGGTTCCAAACTTTCTCACATTTTTCTGTCTTCTTCAGCCCTCCAAACAGTTCCAACCTCTGCCTGTTACCCAGTTCCATAGTTGCTTCCAGATTTGGGGGTATCTTTTCAGCAACACCCTACTCTACTGGTACAAATTTACAGTATTAGTCCATTTTCACATGGCTGATATAGACATACCTAAGACTGGGAAGTTTACAAAAGAAAGAGGTTTATTGGAGTTACAGTTCTACATGGCTAGGGAGGCCTCACAATCATGGTGGAAAGCAAAGAGGAGCAAGTCATATCTTACGCGGATGGCAGCAGGCAAAGAGAGAGTTTGTGCAGAGAGTCTCCTATTTTTAAAACCATCAGATCTCATGAGACTCATTCACTGTCACAAGAACAGCATGGGAAAGAACTGCCCCCATGATTCAATCATCTCCTACTGGGTCCCTCCCACAACACATGGGAATTATGGAAGCTATGAGATGAGATTTGGGTGGGGACAGAGAGCCAAACCATATCACAGAGTGAGGGGTAGATACTGAATTTTAAATTGTTATAAACTCATTTGTGTTATTCTGTGAGAGGTTATGACATCCTAATGCTGGCATATGTACATCTTTTAATCAGAATCTTTCTTACTTAGTAACTTAGCATAATCATGTGAGCCTTGAAAAAAATCCTTTCTGATTGAGAAAACCAAGTAGTCATTGCAATTGATTACTCTTAACCAGGTACTGACATATAAGAGTGAAAATAATATTCTTGGCCTCTGTAGACTCCACCTCTGGGAACAGGGCATAGCTAAACAAAAAGCAGCAGAAACCTCAGCAGAGGTAAATGCCCCTGTCTGACAGCTTTGAAGAGAGCAGTGGATTTCCCAGCATGGAGGTTGAGATCTGAGAAGGGACAGACTGCCTGCTTAAGTGGGTCCCTGACCCCTGTGTAGCCTAACTGGGAGACATCACCCACTAGGTGCAGATCGACACATCACATCTCACACGGCTGGGTACACACTGAGATGAAGCTTCCAGAGCAAGAATCAGACAGGTACACTCGCTGTTCAGCAATATTCTATCTTCTGCAGCCTCCGCTGCTGATACCCAGGCAAACAGGGTCTAGAGTGGACCTCAAGCAAACTCCAACAGACCTGC
The DNA here is from genome assembly GCF_001698545.2 of Rhinopithecus bieti. Lineage (NCBI taxonomy): Eukaryota > Metazoa > Chordata > Mammalia > Primates > Cercopithecidae > Rhinopithecus > Rhinopithecus bieti. The sequence goes on along the minus strand of NW_016805139.1, from coordinate 254,241 downwards.
AGCTGAGGGCCCTGACTGTTGGAAGGAAAACTAAAAAACAGAAAGGACACCCACACCAAAACCCCATCAGTACGTCACCATCATCAAAGACCAAAGGCAGATAAAACCACAAAGATGGGGGGAAAGCAGTGCAGAAAAGCTGGAAATTCAAAAAATTAGAGTGCATCTGCCCCTTCAAAGGAATGCAGCTCATCACCATCAATGGAACAAAGCTGGATGGAGAATGACTTTGACGAGTTGAGAGAATAAGGCTTCAGTCGATCAAACTTCTCACAGCTAAAGGAGGAACTACGTAACCAGTGCAAAGAAACTAAAAACCTTGAAAAAAGAATGGATTAATGGATAACTAGAATAATCAATGCAGGGAAGACCTTAAAAGAACAGATAGAGATGAAAACCATGACATGAGAACTACATGACAAATGCACAAGCTTCAGTAACGAACTCGATCAACTGGAAGAAAAATTATCAGTGATTGAAGATCAAATGAAATGAAGTGAGAAGAGAAATGCAGAGAAAAAAGAGTAAAAAGAAATGAACAAAGACTCCAAGAAATATGGGATTATGTGAAAAGATCAAATCTACATCTGATTGGTGTGCCTGAAAGTGAGGGGGAAAATGGAACCAAGTTGGAAAACATTCTGCATGATATCATCAAGGAGAACTTTCCCAACCTAGTAAGGCAGGCCAACATTCAAATTCAGGAAATACAAAGAAGGCCACAAAGATACTCCTCCAGAAGAGCAACTCCAAGACACATAATTGTCAGATTCACCAAAGTTGAAATGAAGGAAAAAATGTTAAGGGCAGCCAGAGAGAAAGGTCGGGTTACCCACAAAGAGAAGCTCATCAAACTAACAGCAGATCTCTCAGCAGAAACTCTACAAGCCAGAAGAGAGTGGGGGCGAATATTCAACATTCTAAAAGAAAAGAATTTTCAATCCAGAATTTCATATCCAGCCAAACTAAGTTTCATAAGTGAAGGAGAAATAAAATCCTTTACAGACAAGCAAAAGCTTAGAGATT
>NW_016805139.1:250498-251991 GCF_001698545.2 Rhinopithecus bieti | reverse complement strand
CTTCTTGACCATCAGAGAATACTATAAACACCTCTATGCAAATAAACTAGAAAATCTAGAAGAAATGGATAATTTCCTGGACACTTACACTCTCCCAAGACTAAACCAGGAAGAAGTTGAATCCCTGAATAGACCAATAGCAGGCTCTGAAATTGAGGCAATAATTAATAGTCTACTAACCAAAAATGTCCAGGACCAGACAGATTCACAGCCGAATTATACCAGAGGAACAAGGAAGAGATACTACCATTCCTTCTGAAACTATTCCAATCAATAGAAAAGGAGGGAATCCTCCCTAACTCATTTTATGAGGCCAACATCATCCTGATGATACCAAGCCTGGCAGAGACACAACAAAAAAAGAGAGTTTTAGACCAATTTCCCTGATGAACATCGATGCAAAAATCCTCAATAAAATACTGGCAAACCGAATACAGCAGCACATCAAAAAGCATATCCACCATGATCAAGTGGGCTTCATCCCTGTGACACAAGGCTGGTTCCACATACGCAAATCAATAAACGTAATCCAGCATATAAACAGAACCAAAGACAAAAACCACATGAGTATCTCAATAGACACAGAAAAGGCCTTTGACAAAATTCAGTAGCCTTTCATGCTAAAAATTCACAATAAATTAGGTATTGATTGGATACACTTCAAAATAATAAGAGCTATTTATGACAAACCCACAGCCAATATCATACTGAATGGGCAAAAACTGGAAAAATTCCCTTTGAAAACTGGCACAAGACAGGATGCCCTCTCTCACCACTCCTATTCAACATAGTGTTGGAAGTTCTGGCTAGGGCAATCAGGCAAGAGAGAGAAATAAAGGGTATTCAGTCAGGAAAACAAGAAGTCAAACTGTCCCTGTTTGCAGATGACATGATTGTATATTTAGAAAACCCCATTGTCTCAGCCCAAAATCTCCTTAAGCTGATAAGAAACTTCAGCAAAGTCTCAGGATACAAAATCAACGTGCAAAAATCACAGGCATTATTATGCACCAGTAACAGACAAACGGAGAGCCAAATCATGAATGAACTCCCATTCACAATAGCTTCAAAGAGAATAAAATACCTAGGAATCCAAATTACAAGGGATGTCAAGGACCTCTTCAAGGAGAACTACAAACCACTGCTCAGTGAAATAAAAGAGGACAGAAACAAATGGAAGAACATACCATGCTCATGGATAGGAAGAATCAATATTGTGAAAATGGCTATACTGCCCAAGGGAATTTATAGATTCAATGCCATCCCCATTAAGCTACCAATGACTTTCTTCACAGAATTGGAAAACACTGCTTTAAAGTTCATATGGAACCAAAAAAGAGCCCGCAAAAAGGCAATCCTAAGCAAAAAGAACAAAGCTGGAAGCATCATGCTACCTGACTTCAAGTTATACTACAAGGCTACAGTAACCAAAAGAGCATGGTACTGGTACCAAAACAGATATAGACCAATGGAACAGAACAGAGCCCTCAGAA
>NW_016805139.1:226900-249348 GCF_001698545.2 Rhinopithecus bieti | reverse complement strand
AAAAGAAAAAAGCAAACAACCCCATCAAAAAGTGGGCAAATGATATGAACAGACACTTCTCAAAAGAAGACATTCATACAGCCAACAGACACATGAAAAAATGCTCATCATCACTGGCCGTCAGAGAAATGCAAATCAAAACCACAATGAGATACCATCTCACACCAGTTAGAATGGTAATCATTAAAAAAATCAGGAAACTACAGGTGCTAGAGAGGATGTGAAGAAATAAGAACACTTTTACACTGTTGGTGGGACTGTAAACTAGTTCAGCCATCATGGAAAACAGTGTGGCAATACCTCAAGGATCTAGAACTAGAAATACCATTTGACCCAGCCATCCCATGACTGGGTATATACCCAAAGGATTATAAATCATGCTGCTATAAAGACACATGTACACGTATGTTTATTGCTGCACTATTCACAACGGCAAAGACTTGGAATCAACCCAAATGTCCATCAGTGACAGACTGGATGAAAAAAATGTGGCACATATACACCATGGAATACTATGCAGCCATAAAAATGGATGAATTTGTGTCCTTTGTAGGGACACGGATGCAGCTGAAAACCATCATTCTCAGCAAATTATCACAAGAACAGAAAACCAAACACCATATGTTCTCACTCATAAGTGGGAATTGAAAAATGAGATCGCTTGGACACACGAAGGGGAACATCACACACCGGGGCCTATTGTGAGGAGGGGACGGGGGGAGGGATATCATTAGGAGATATACCTAATGTAAGTGATGAGTTAATGGTACAGCACACCAGCGTGACACCAGCGTGACACATGTATATATATGTAACAAACCTGCACGTTGTGCACATGTACCCTAGAACTTAATGTATAATAATACAAAAATTTTTAAAAAATACTAAAATTAAATAAATAATAAAAAAAAAGAAAAGAAAATAATATTCTTCTTTTTTTCTTTGAGACAGAGTCTCTATCACCCAGGCTGGAGTGCAGTGGTGCGATCTCGGCTCACTGAAAGCTCCACCTTCCAGGTTCATGCCATTCTCTTGCCTCAGCCTCCAGAGCAGCTGGGACTACAGGCACCCGCCACCACGCCTGGCTAATTTTTTGTATTTTTTTAGTAGAGATGGGGTTTCTCCGTGTTAGCCAGTATGGTCTTGATCTCCTGACCTCGTGATCTGCCCATCTCGGCCCCCCAAAGTGAGCCAACGCGCCCGGCCGAAAATAATACTCTTTAAGCATTTTTCCTTATAGAAAACTAGCAACTGAACTTTATAGTAAAGAAATTTATCTTTATTCATAGACTAGGTTAGGACATGCTCTCTTTCATTGCTTTGTACCCATTTTGTGTCTCTATATTCATGAGTGGGTTGAGAACAATAATAGTAACTACTTCATTAGGGCTGCTGTTATTTTAATAAATTAATACTTGACATTTATAACACTGGCACCTAGTACATTTTGAATAAAAATTATTATTATTATCTTGTTATCATTCCAATAATCTTTATGTCTTTAATCAGAAGTAAGCCTAAATAAGTCACCATTCTTTTAGAGGTACTGCTTTCATGCCTTTCCCACTTAGAAACAAAATCTCATCTGTAATTTTGAGGGGTATGTAATCTGCTGGTATACACCTAAGAACAGCACTTAATGTAGTTATTTACATAGAACTCTGTAAGACTTACAATAAACTGAAAATATTAGATGTTTTGAGAGGAGAGTTTCTATAATTTATTATGGAACATCATAATTGAGCATCTGGTATTGATTAATATTTCCAAATCTTCCCACAAGAAACTCATGAAAGCCTCTTAGACTATTCTCTGAGTGCTAGATTTCTCGTCTTGCATTCTTTATATTCTACCAACCTTCTTTATGCGAAATTAATTATTCACCTAGTACTCTAACACTATGTGTTCATGGCAGATTTTGTTTGTGGCATCTTAACTTGATTTTCACACTTTTCCTTATGTAAACTATACTTTCATGCTCTTCCATAGCCTGCAGTGGAAGACCATATCTATGTAGTTAATTATAAACTTGCACCAAGTTCACTGTCAGTAGAGTCTTTATACGTGGGTCCTCCTGACCACAAATTTATTGTTATACCAGAAGTTTCCTTTCTCTCCTGCTTGGGGCATTATGAAGGTATCAATGAAAGTGGTATAAACATATTGTTGTAATAAAGGTGTGTTTTTTGTATATGTTCATTGCTGAGGGGGGTTAGTTTGCTCCTAATTTCAGTCAAATTCCAGTTAGCGGGAACATAGATGTCATAAAATTTGCGTAATAACATCAAAATTTTGTCTTGCATACATGTAGGTTATATTTCTACACATTTCTGATTTTTTTAAAAAAATGTGTGGGTATATTGTAGTTGTACATATTTATAGAATACATGAGATGTTTTGATATATGCATGTAGTATGACATAAACACATCATGGAGAGTGAGGTATCTGTTCCCCTCAAACATCCTTTGAGTTACAAAGAATACACTCCAATTACATTCCTTATTTTAAAGTGTGCAATTAAGTTATTATTGACTATAGTTACCCAGTTGTGCTATCTAATAGCAGGTTGTATTCATTCTTTAACTATATTTTTGTGCACATTAACCATCCACACCTTCCCCATCCCCAGCCTCCCACTATCCTTCTTAGCCTCTGGTAACCATCTTTCTACTCTCTATGCCATAAATTCAATTGTCTTGATTTTGAGATCCCACAAATAAGTGAGAACATGCAATGTTTGTAGTTCTGTGCCTGGATTATTTCATATACTATAATGATCTCCATTTCCATCCATGTTGTTACAAATAACAAAATCTCATCCTTTTTTACAGTTGAATGGTACTCCATGGTGTATGTGTACCACATTTTCTTTATTCAGTTACTTGACGGACACTTAGGTTACTTCCAAATCTTAGCTGTTGTAAGCAGTGCTACAACAAACATGACAGAGCAGATATCTCTCTGATATACTGATTTCCTTTCTTTGGGAGTATATATCCATCAGTGGGATTGCTGGATCACATGGCAGCTCCATTTTTAGTTCTTTGAGGAACCTCCAAATGGTCCTCCATAATGGTTGTACTAATTTACATTCCCATCAACAGTGTTTCAGGGTTCTCTTTTCTCCACGTTCTTGACATCATTTGTTATTGTCTTTTGGATATAAGCCATTTTAATTGGGGTGAAATGATATCTCATTGTAGTTTTGATTTGCAGTTCTCTGATGATTAACGATACTATGTAGTTATTATTTTCAATGGGTTCATTGTTTAGTATTTCTAGTTAGGATAACAGTAGCTTACACACCACAGTTACAAGGTTAATACATTCTGTGTTTTTCTGTATACTTACTATTACCAGTGAGTCTTGTACCTTTAGGTGGTTGTTTATTGCTCATTAATGTCCTTTTCTTTCTGATTGAAGATCTCCCTTTAGCATTTCTTGTAGGACAAGGCTGGCATTGATCAAATCCCTCACCTTTCATTTGTCTGGGAAAGTCTTTGGTTCTTCTTCGTGTTTGAAGGATATTTTTCACTGGATATATTAATACTATGCTTGGACAAAGTTTTTTATTTTCTTCATCACTATAAACATGTCATACAACTCGCTCCTGGCCTGTAATTGGTTTCCACTGAAAAGTCCGCTTCAAGAGGTATTACAAATCCATTGTATGTTATTTGTTTCTTTTTTCTTGCTACCTTTAAGGATCCTTTCTTTATCCTTGACCTTTGGGAATTTCATCTGTGGCCACCACCACTATGACTGTGCTGGGTCAAACCTAAAGCCAGCAGAGCACTGGGTCTTACCCAAAGCATGCTGTAACCACTCCCTCACTACTGCCTCTTTGCTCATCACCCTGGTGCTCTACAATCATCAGGTTGAAAAACTAGCCAGGACTGTGTCCTTTCCTTTAGGGCGGTGAGATCTCCTTGGCCCTGGGTGGGCCCAGAAATGCCATTTAGAAATCAGAGACTAGGGTAAAAAACCTTAGAAGTCTACCTGGTGTTCTACTGCATTGTTGCTGAGCTGGCACTCAGACCACAAGACCCTGACGTTTCCACTATTTCCTCCCCTTTCCAATAGCAGAAAGGCCTTACCCCTTAGCCCCACTGCCACCACAGTCCATGAGGAGTACTCCCAGACTACCACAGATATTCCCTTAAGGCCCAAAGGCTTTAAGTCACCTAGTGGTGAGTGCTGTCTGGCCTGTGACTTCAGGGCAATGGGTTCCCCTCTGGCCCAGGGTAGGTCTAGAATTGCCATACAAGTCAGGTCCTGGAATTGGGGACCCCAAGAACCCACTTGGTGCTCTACCCCTCTGTGGCTGTGCTGGTACCTAAAGTACAAGACAAAGTCCCCTTTACTTTTCTCTCTGCTTTTCTCATGCAGAAGGATTTTTTTTTTTCCTTTAGCCACCACAGCTGGTAACGTGCTGAGTTTCACCTGAAGCCAGCAAGTCTCAGTGGCTCACTAAGGCCAGCGATATAGTACTTGGATATCACTGCTAGTTATTCAGGGTCTGAGGGTGCTTCAGTTAGCAGGCGATAAATGCTGCCAGGACTGGGTCCTTTTCTTCAAGCCAGTGAGTTTCCTTCTTGCCCAGGGCATGTCTGGAAATGTTTTCCGGGATCTACAGCCTGGAATACAGGCATCACAACTCTGACTGGTGCCCTATCCTGCTGTGGCTAAGCTGATATCCTAGGTGTAAGACAAAGTCCTCCTGACTGACTCTTCCCTTTCCTCTCCCTAAGCGGAAGGAAGGGGTCTCTTTTGGAGCTACGAGATGTGGAGCCTGGGCTAGGGGAGGGGTGACATCAGCACTCCCTTGGCTGCCCCAGCTGGTGTCTCAGCAGTTTGCTTGCCCTCCCCGCAACTCCCCCCGCCCCCACCCCCAGTCCACTGTCTTTGGGCGTAGTTCAGCAATAGGACTCCCCTAAGAGTTGCAGTCCTTATGGCCTAGACTGCCTTTCAAATTTCCTTGGAGACACAGAGTGCTGTAGCCCTCAGTGCTAAGGTTTGCAGACACTCAAGTTTGGACCATGGGGATCCAGGATTCCCCTTTGGCTGGAGCTGGTTTAAATACTCCCTCCATGTGTGGGCATCAGCTGAGTTTGGTTCCCTTTCCCTTAATGCTCTAACAGGACAGCCCTGAGTTCATTGCCTCACAATAGCTGTGCTCTTCCTCCCCAGCACCCAGAGATGCTCTCTGCCAGGTTGGGGGTGGGGTGGGGTGAGGTGTAGCCTCAAGGATTCAGGACTGTTTTTTCTATCTCTTCAGTGTCATTTTCAGTGATCTAAAGTTAAAACCAAGTATTGTGAGTACCCACCTTTTTTTATTTTTGTGAAGGTGTTTGTGTGTGTAGATAGTTGTTAACTTGGTGTCCTTGTTGGGGAAATTATCGATGCAAATTTCTATTCCACCATCTTGCTCCTCTTCCCATTTCAGATTTTTTGTCACATTTTTTAGGATATTCGATTATAATTTATCTATCATAGCTCATTTATATTATTTATTCATTCAAAATATATACTTCACTATTAACTAAGGCAGACATGGCTATTGTTCTCATAGATCACTTAATTTAATCATGAAGATTCTGGTATGGTGTTACGAAATGGATCTTACTTTACCTTGACATAGTTTGGGTTTAATATGAGTGTGCTTCTAGATAATTTGAAAATACTTAATTAGCTGCAGAGGGATAGATTTCTGTTCTAAAATTTATTTTAAATATCTCTCAAAACTGAAGAATTATGCTATTGTTATCCAGGCTTCTAGCTACCTGGCATCTTACCCTGTATAAACTGCAGATTGTAGAGTGTAGGGTCTTGTTCATTGACTCCTGCCTCTTTAGGGAAGAGTCTTAAACAAACATTTCTAAACTTATGTGCTTTTCTCCTTTAAAATGTACTCACAGAATTAGATATTGACATTAAGTAATATTTACCATTTAAATATTCAAATTCTATATTTAGAGAAACCTGTGTTCTTTTGCTCTACTTTCAAAAAAAGACATCTCCATATGCAAGCTAATGGGCTAACTTCATTCATTTGGAATGCTGAGGTTGAATACATTTTTAGCTACTTTACCTAATAAGGTAAACCATTCAGATTGGGTCATTTCAACTAAGCTTGGAGAAGAATCTCAGATTTGGTTTCCTAGTGCCAGAAGACTTTCAAACCACAATCAAAGGCATGCAATCAATAATATATTACAAATCCAGGATGACATGTCATCAGGATATGTTTATCACTCCATAAGAAAAATATGTAATACTAACTTCTGAAATTGCAGTGTTTCATTATAACTGTCAGTTGCCAAAGATTACAAAAGCTGTTTCTGTAAAAGCATCATAATCTAATTGCTCTTATGGTCTATTAACTCTGGGTGTACATCTTTAAATACTCAATTGCCTTTTGGAAGTGAAGGTAAAATTTGAACTCAACTTTAAGGACAAGTTCTAAATTTAGCTCTTCCTTAGTAGAAAAGCTCATTTTCAGTGATTCCTGTCTTTCGACACTTTGTAGGACATACTACGTTTTCACCATTATTTTATTCCAAGATTTATTTCAAACAGGCAATAGTAGTATATTAATTTGTTTTCACACTGCAAATAAAGACATACCCAATACTGGGTAATTTATAAAGAAAAAGGTTTAATGGACTCACAGTTTCATATGGCAATCATGATGGAAAGCAAAGGAGAAGCAAAGGCACATCTTACACGGCAGCAGGCAAGAGAGCTTGTGCAGGGGAACTCTCATTTATAAAACCATCAGATCTCATGAGACTTATTCACTACCACAAGAACAGTATGGGGGAACCACCTCCATCATTCAATTATCTCCACCTGGCCCTGCCCTTGACACAAGGGGGTTATTACAATTCAAGGTGAGATTTGGGTGGGGATATGGCTAAATCATACCAAGTAGGGTACATATTTCAGAGAATTATATCCTCTGACTATCTAACTTTCTGTTAATGATGAAGTTCTGTTGCAAGTTCCCATGATAAGGTATATTCAATGGCTTGAATGGTCTCCTTCATACAGAGTAATTATCAAAATTTTAAAATAGTATTTATAATTTAATATTAGAAAACATCCAAGGCCTATTGTAAAATGCATAGGGAAATGTTATGTCTTAAAATAGAACTTAAAGCAAGAAAGCTTAGTAAATAATATCTAGATATAAAATCCTAGAAATAATTGTCTTCAATACATATGTTAATTATAAGGTTTCATTCACAGGAAGATATATCAGCATATATATATATACACACACATACACTCCAATGCTGGAGATTTATAGTTAAAGTAAAATATGGATGTATTTGGTCTTGATGAAATAGAAGGCAACTTCCCTTTGAATAGAAGTAGAGATGGTAGACATCTGCTCCCTTTTAAGGTCTGTTTGTCAAGGTTGTTACAGAAGTTTACACCTCTCTGCCTGCCCATACTTTCTCAGTCAATAGCTGTTTTAAGATTATAGTATCTATTAAGGTTGGAACCTGTTGAATTTGGGACTGGAGTCTTTTAATCAATAGACTATCACAATTATAACATTTTTGCTTCAACTAAATAAAAAATTTACATTTTCTTTATAATTTTTGATATAGATAAGATTCTCACGTTCTTCAGTCAAGTTTTGTTCCAAAGATTCTGAGAGATTGTCTTATTAAACTTGTGAGGCAACTTTGTATTTATAGAAGTAAAGATCCCTATGATAAATTATATTCTCTAGATCCACTTTGATGTTGGTAGAATGTTTTTTATATACCCAATGACTCTTAAGTCTGTTATCTTCAGACAGTTGTTCAAATATTCAAATAAAATTTCAATCTCTTTCTTTGAAGTCACTTTCTTTCCATCATTAATTCTCTTGTCTAATTGACCAGAAACACGGGTTAGTAATAGTGTGCTGCAGATGGGAAGGCAGGGGAAGATGGTGGAATCAAAACCTCCACAATTAATCCCCTAACAGGGACACTAATTTAACAACTATCTACACAGAAATAACAGCTTCATAAGAACCAAAAATAAAGCAAGCTCTAATAGAACCTTGTTTTATCTTCATTTTGCTGAAAGAAGCACTGAAGTGTTCAAAAAAACACTACTGAATCACCACCACCACCCCACACCTATTCCATTGTGGTAGTGGTGTAGTGTGGAGAGTATCTCTGAGCACTAGTGGAAGGAGAGTACAGCAATTGTGAGACAGTAAACTTAGGGCTATCCTGTTAAAGCGGAAGGGAAAACTGGACAAAACTCAGCTGACTCCTGCCCACGGAGGAAGCTTCTAAATCATTCTTAGCCAGAGGGGAGTCACGGATCTCAGCTATCTGACTTGATTTCACACAAACTTTGCCACCATGGGCTAAAGAGCTCTGATCTCTACGTAAACTTGAAAGGTAGTCTAGGCCGTAAAGACTGAAACTCATAGGCAAGTGCTAGTGGGCACAGAGACAGTGGACTGGGGAAGCATGTGACCTAGTAAGACACCAGCTTGGGTGGCTAAGGAAGTGTTGGGATCACACTTATCCTAAACCCAGGCTGCATAGCTCACAGCTCCAAAAGAGACGACTTTCTCCCACTTACATAGAGCAGAGAGAAGTGTGGGGAAGACTTTGTATTGCATCTAAGACACCTGCTCAGCCACAGCAGTATAAGACAGCAGTCAGAGTCATAAAGTTTGTGTTCTAGGCCTTAGCTCCAGGATAACATTACTAGACATGCCTTGGGCCAGAAGAAAACTCACTGTCTTGAAGGAAAGGTCCAAAATCTGCCAGCACTCATCACCTGCTAACTGAAGAGCCCTTGAGCCCTGAATAATCAACAGTGATACCCAGATACTACACAGGTGGCCTTGGGTGAGTCTCTGAGACTTGCTGACTTCAGGTGAGACTCAGCACATTACCAGCTGTGGTGGTTATAGGAAAAGAGTCCACTTGAGAAAATTACAGTGAAGGTAAAGGGAACTTTGTCTTGCACTATAGATACCAGCATAACCACAGTGGGGTAGAACACCAAATGGGCTCTTGAGGTCCCCAATTCCAGGACTGGACTCTTGGACAGCATCTCTGAACCTGCCCCAGGCCAGAGGAGAGCCCACTGCCCAGAAGGGTGAGTCTCAGGACAAGCAGCATTCAGCACAAGCCTACTTAGGAGCCCTTGGGTCTTAAGGGAGTATCTGTGGTAGTCTGGCAATATTACTTATGGCTGGTAGTGGGTGAGGCTCTTCTACCTTTGGAAAGGGGAGGGAATGGTGGGAAGGACTGCTTCTTGTGGTAAGAGTTCTAGCTCAACAGCAGTTCAGTAGAACAGAAGGTAGACTGCTAAGGTTTTTGACCCTTATTTCTGACTTCTGGATGGCACTTCTGGACCTACCCCGGGCCTAAGGGGAACTTGCTGCCCTGGAGGAAAGGACACAGGTCTGACTGGCTTTGCCACATGCTGATTGCAGAGTGTCAGGGTGTTGAGTGAAAATGTGTAACAGTAAGGGATTAGTTACAGAAGGCCTTGGTGAGGCCCAGGACTATGCTGACCCCAGGTCTGACCCGGTGCAGTCATAGTGGTTGTGACCACAGTGGGGCTTATGTCACACCACCCTTAGGTTTAGGTGGCTCAAAACAGAGACCCATATCTGGAGGAAGTGTCTATTCCAGTGAGGAAAAAACTCTGCCCTTTCCATGATGGAAGAGGTCCAATATAATCAACCTGCCACTATGTGGCAGGCTGATCACCCCAAGGAATGGTGCCATATTGAGGGCTCAGTGTTTGTTTCTGTTGCTGGCAAATTGGGCCCTTAGCAGTGGCTGTAGCCAGGTCACCCTTTGTGAGTGGTAGTTTATGTTGCTGAGCCCATGTGTAACCTCCATCCCTACCACCATGACCACTTTGTTCATGGGCCCTTGGGCAATGACGGGGTGGCTGCGGAAAGAGGCTGAATGGTGTCCACAGAAAGGGTCATCTTATCCACTTAATTGTTAAAATCCTCCTCTGCTGAAGTCACCCATTGGTGAGCACTCACACAGGATACAACGATCTCCACAGTTTTTGACCACTCAGAGAAGCCCATCCACATACCTGTTCCCCAAATCTCTTTGTCACCAACTTTCTAATCATGCTTCTTCCAAGTCTCTGACCATCCAGCCAAACCATTGGCCAGAGTTCATGAATCAGTATATAATCTCACATCTGGCCATTTCTCCTTCCATGCAAAGTGCACAAACAGGTGCACTGTTTGAAATTCTGCCCACTGGAAAGATTTCCCTTCATCACTGTCCTTTGGGGATATCCTAGAAAGGGGTTGTAGTTCTGCAGCTGTCCACTTTCCGGTGGTGCCTGCATATTGTGCAGAATCATCTGTGAAGCAGGCCCTAGTCTTCTCTTCCTCTGCCAACTGATCATAGGGAACTCCCCATGAGGCCATCAGTGCAGGCTGGGGGAGAGAAGACAAGGTGGCAGGAGTGGAGACCATGGGCATTTGAGTTACTTTCTTATGTCACTTACTTGTGCCTTCAGGATCTGCTCGAGCCCGATCATGTATATATCACTTCCATTTGATGATGGAATGCTGCTGTGCATGACCCACCTGATGGTTCGATGGGTCAGAAAGCACCCAGTTCATGATAGGCAGTTCAGGTCATATGGTGACTTGATGACTCATAGTCAAACGTTCAGTTTCCATCAAAGCCCAGTAACAGGCCAAAAGATGTCTCTCAAAAGGAGAGTAGTTATCTTCAGAAGATGGCAGCACCTTGTTCCAAAATCCTAGAGGCCTCTGCTGTGATTCACCTGTCAGGGTCTGCCAAAAGCTCTGAACAGCATCTCTATCTGCCACTGATACCTCCTTGGATCTGCTGACTCATACGGCCCAAGTAGGAGAGCAGCATGCACTGCAGCCTGGACCTGTTGCAGAGCCTTCTCCTGTTCTGGACCCCCCTCAAAACTGACAGGCTTTCAGGTGAATTGATAAATGGGCTGGAGTAACACACCCATATGAGCAATGTGTTGGGTCCAAAATCCAAATAGGCCCACTTGGCATTGCACCTCTTTCTTGATTGTAGGAGAGGCCAAATGAAGCAACTTATCCTTCACCTTAGAAGGAATATCTCGACAGGCCCCACACCAGTGGATCCCTGGAAATTTTACTGTGGTAGAAGTTCCCTGAATTTTAGTCAGATTTATTTCCCATCCTCTGGCATACAAATATCTCACCAATAAGTCCAGGGTGTTTGCTACTGCTTGTTCACTGGATCCAATCAGCATAATGTCATCAGTGTAATGGACCAACGTGATGTCTTGTGGAAGCAAAGAGTGATCAAGATCTCTCTGTATAAGATTATGACACAAACTCAAAAGTTGATATGCCCCTGAAGTAGGACAGTATATGTTATTGCTGGCCTTACCAGCTGAAGGCAAATTGCTTCTGATGGGCATTATGGACAGGAATGTAGAAAAAGTCATTTCTCAAGTCAGTGGATGCATACCAGGTACCAGGAGATGCATTCATTTGCTCAAGCAATGAAACCACATCTGATACAGCAGCTGCAATTGGAGTCACCACTTGGTTAAACTTACAGTAACCCACTGTCATTCTTCAAGATCCATCTGTCTTCTACACAGGCGAAATGGGAATGTTGAATGGGGATTTGGTGGGAATCACCATCTCTGTGTCTTTCAAGGCCTTGATAGTGGCACTAATCTCCGCAACCCCTCCAGAGATGCAATATTATTTTTGATTTACATTTTTCCAGGTAGAGGCAGCTCTAATGGCTTTCATTTGGCCTTTCCCACCATAATGGCCCTCATCCTACCAGTCAGAGATCCAGTGTTGGGGTTCTGCCAGCCGCTAAGTATGTCTATGCCAATTATGCATTCTGGCACTGGGGAAATGACCACAGGATGAGTCTGGGGACCTACTAGACGGACTATACATTGAACTTGATCTAAAACTACATTATTTACCTGACCTCCATAAGCTCCTGCTTTAACTGGAGGACCACAATGACATTTTGGGTCCCCTGGAATCAATGTCAGCTCAGAGCCAGTGTCCAGTACTCCCTGAAGTATCTGATCATTTCCCTTTTCCCAATGCACAGTTACCCTGTTAAAAGGCCAGTGGTCTCCTTGGGGAAGGATGGGAGAAACATTCATTACATCAATTGTTGGTAATGTAGTGGGGTCCTTCCTCACAGAGACCTGGCCTTCCCTTCACTCAAGGAGTTCTGGGTCTGTAAACTGGTTCAAGTCTGGAAATTGACTAAGGGGCCTTGATTATCTGTTTTTATAATTCAAATTAGTCTTTTGTTCAGTTGACCTAGAAGTTTTCTGTTTATGTAAATTAAGTAGGAGTGCAGTAGGCTTCAATCAATTTCACTTCTAGGAACATTGTGATTAATTAGAAAAGGCCAGAGGTCTACAGGAGTCAGACTATTGTGATTGGTATTTGGCCTCTGCTATCCTTTACCATAGCTATGCCCACCTTGCCTTTCATGGTTGAGTGCTGCCACTTGGCTCCTGACACCTCAAGATCCAGTTCCCACTCTATTTAAATTTTGTAGTTGAGTGACTGTGGTTTCCACTCTCAGATCTGACATACAGAGAAGAGCAATTACAGGGCTCGTCACAGATACAGGTGTTGCCTTCACAAATCTATTTCTCAAGGCACTGGTCAAGGGGATATTTTCTGAACCCTCCCAGCTGGGATGAGTAAGTCTAAAGTAAGTAATTCAATCCACTATCCCAATGTCCATAAGCCTTTGGATCCCTGCCTCTACATTAAACCAATGGAGATCAGGCATTTCCAGCTTGCTCATAGTGGGCCATCTTTTAATCCATATTTCAACTAACCAAGCAAATAAACTATTAGAACTTTTTTAACTCCCCAAGCTGCGACATTAAAAGCAGAATCCCTACTTAGTGGACCCAAATCAATAAATTCTGCCTGTTTCAACTCTGTGTTCCTTTCACCATTATCCCACACACTTAATATCCATTCCCATGCCTGTTCTCCAGATTTCTGTTCATATATATTAGAAAACTCAAGCAGTTCTTTTCAAGTGTAGCACACCTGCTCACGGGTCACACTCTGAACATCACTTCTAGGGGCCTGCTGGGATGTTAGTCTACTTCTAGGTCTAGAAGCAAACAGGGATGTTTGGGGTGGCTCCTGAGGAGAATCAACATTATCTTGTCTGGCAACTGCCTCATGGGAGGCCATCACTGGCAGTGCAGGGTTTACCTCAGACAGATGTGGAAAGGCTGATGGCAGCATGAGTCGGGGAGGGGATATTGCCACTACTGGGGATGGGGTAGCTGTTTCTTCTGGTGAAAAAGTTTCATCAGAGTTTACAAACTCAGTGTCCCCAGCTTCATCAGGGTCCTCCCGCAGGTCCCCATTCCAAATTACAGGGTCCTATTCTTTTCCAATCAATGCCTTCACTTTAACAGTGGACACCTGGCAAGGCTATTCATGCACCTCTAGTTACAGGTCCGCCACTCGCATGATAAGAACTTGTGTCTGTTTTTCCACAATTTCAGCTCTTTCTCTATGGGAGATAAGACTCTCACTCAGGGCAATGTTAGCAGATTTGAGGCTCAGTATCTGCTTCTGAAGCTGGGATATAGAATCTCTGAGTTCATTATTTTCTTTGATCACTTTGTCCAGTGAACTCAGGCGCACCAACTAGCTTCATTATGTTCCTTGGTTCTCCACATATGGTCACATGTATTGTGTATAGAGTCACTAAACTCCTTGCCTTTCATGAGCAATGAATCAGGAGTGTCAAATGCATTTATTTTGCATAACTCTCTATATCATTTAGACCAAGGACTATCAGTGTTCTCCATACGATTAGAAGTAGAGTCCTTAGCGTTTTTGGATGTAATCATATTAAGCAGCCAACTCCAGAAACCCCAAAACCAACAAAAGAGCTCCATCCTTAATATTCTGTTCCTCTAAACCACTCCTGGTACCAAAATCTGTATTAGTCAGGGTTCTCTTGAGGGACAGAACTATTGGAATGTGTATGTGTGTGTGTGTGTGTATATATATATATATGTGTGTGTATATATATATATATATATATATATATATATGGAGAGAGAGAGGCACAGAACTGTGTGTGTGTATATATATATACATAGAGAGAGAGAGAGCGTGCAAATGGAATATAATATATATAATTATGCACTAATTGATATATACACTAATATATAATATAAATTTATTAAATATTAACGATCACAATGTCCCACAATAGGCTATCTGTAGGCTGAGGAGCAAGGAGAGCCAGTCCTAGTTCCAAAACTGAAGAACTTGGAGTCGAATGTTTGAGGAAAAGAAGTATCTAGTATGGGAGAATCATGTAGGCTGGAAGGCTAGGGCAGTCTCTTCACATTTTTCTGCCGAATTATATTCTAGCCAATCTGGCAGCTGGTTACACTGTGCCCACTCATATTAAGGGTAGGTCTGCCTCTCCCAGCCCACTGACTCAAATGTCAAATCTCCTTTGGCAACACCCTCATAAACACACCCAGGATCAATACTTTGTATCCTTTAATCCAATGAAGTTGACACTCAGTATTAACCATCACACATGATATTCTACATATCATTGACTCTGACCAAGGCACTCACTTTACAGCCAAAGAAATATGGGAGTGGGCTCATGCTCATGGAATTCACTGGTTTTACAATGTTCCCCATCATCTTGAAGCAGCTGGACTAATAGAACAGTGGAATGGCCTTTTGAAGTCACAATGCCAACTAGGTGACAAACACTTTGCAGGGCTGGGACAAAGTTCTTCAGATGGCTATGTGTGCTCTGAATCAGCTTCCAATAGATGGCAGTGTTTCTCCCATAGCCAGGATTCACAGGTCCAGGAATCAAGGGGTGAAAGTTGAAGTGGCACCACTCACCATCACCACTAGTGACCCACTAGCAAAATTGTTGCTTCCTGTTCTGCTGGCCTTGAGGTCTCAATTCCAGAGGGAGGATTGGTGCCACCAGGAGACACAACAATGACTCCATTAAACTGGAAGTTAAGAATGTTACCTGGCCACTTTGGGCTTCTCCTACCTGTAGGTCAAGAGGCTAAAAAGGGAGTTACAGTGTTGGCTGGGGTGATCACCTGGAATATCAAGATGAAATCCGTCTACTACTCCACAATGGAGGTAAGGAAGACTATGCATGGAATACAGGAGATCCCTTAGGGCATCTCTTAGTGTAACCATGTCCTTATGATTAAGGTCAATATGAAACTACAACAGCCCAATTCAGGCAGGACTACAAATGGCCCAGACCCTTCAGAAATGAAGGTTTGGGTCATTTCACCAGGTAAAAACCCATGACTTGCTGAGATGCTTGTTGAAAGCAAAGGGAATACAGAATGGGTAGTAGAAGAAGGTAGTCATGAATACCAGCTACAACCACGTGAGCAGTTGCAGAAATGAGGATTTTGATTGTCATGAGTATTTCCTCCTCCTTTTGTTAAGAACATGTTTGTGCATGTATACACTCATACTAAGAAAATATCTTCATTTTTCTTTTTTTATCATGTGACATATGATTTATTGACTTTATATCAACATTTAAATGTTGTTAACTTTATGTAGTAGCATTTGGGTTGGGGATTGGCGCGTTTCTGGTCATATGAAAGATAGCGATATTTTGTTAGGCATAATTATGACCTTATTATTGTCTTTATTTGAAGATTATGTCTGACTTCAGGACATGTGTATGGGTTCAAGTTGATGGGGGTAGATTTGTGATGGTTAATATTGAGTGTCAACTTGATTGGATTGAAGGATGCAAGGGTGTTGCCAAAAGAGATTAACATTTTAGTGTCTGAATGTGTCTGCAAGGGTGTCTGTAACATTTGAGTCAGTTGACTGGGAGAGGCAGACCCACCCTCAATGTGGGTGGGCAGTAAGCACCATCTAACCAACTTCCAGCACAGCTTGGAGAAAAGCAGGCAGAGGAACGTGGAAAGATTAGACCTGCTGAATCTTCTTGTCTCCATCTTTGTCCTGTGCCGGATGCTGCCTGCCCTTGAACGTCAGACTCCAAGTTCTTCAGCTTTTGGATTCTTGGACCTACCCCAGTTGTTTGTCAGGGGCTCTTGGGCCTCTGCCCATAGAATGAGGGCTACACTGTTGACTTCCCTACTTTTGATGTTTTGGGATTTGGACTGGCTTCCTTTCTCCTTAGCTTGCATATAGCCTACTGTGGGACTTTACCTTGTGATCAAGTAAATACTCCTTAATAAACTCCCTTTCATATATACATCTATCCTATTAGTTCTGTCCCTCTAGAAAACCCTGACTAATACAGGTAGGTAGGCATGCAGGTAGGTAGGTAGGTAGATAATAGATAGATATAGATAGATAGATAGATAGATAGATAGATAGATAGATAGATAGATAGGATTTATTAGGAGAATTGTCTCATGGGGTCATGGAGGTTAAGAAGTCCCAAGATAGATCATCTGCAAGGTAGAGAACCAAGGAAACCAGTTGTATGACTTAGTCCAAGTCCAAAAGCCTTACAATGAGGGGAACAAGCAGTGTAACTATCAGTCTGTGGCTGAAGCCCTGAGAAACCAGTGGGCAGCTGGTGTACATTCTAGAGTCCAAAGGCTGGAACGCCTTAAGTTCTGAGGTCCCAGAGCAAGAGAAGAAGAGTGCCCTAGCTCCAGAAGAGATATGATTTGCCTTTCTTTTGTTTTTTTGTTTGTTTGTTTGTTTTATCTGGGCCCTAAGCAATTGAATAGTGCCCACTCATATTGAGGGTAGCTCTTCCTTACTCAGTCTACTGATTCAAATGCCAGTCTCCTCCAGAAACCCTTTCACAGACACACTCAGAAATAATGCTTTACCAGCTCTCTGGGTACCCCTTAATTCAGTAAAGTTGACAACTAAAATTAGCCATCAAATATGACAAGAGATTATATCATTAAAACTGGAGTTGGAGGTTGCAAGGGAGTGAGAAAACAGTTAAGAGTCCAGGCCACTTAATCTTCCTCTTTTTATGACCATGAAACATAAACAGGTATGACATACACAAGGTCTAAGCACAAGTTTTAAGAAACATCTAAACTTACAATAATTCTCTTACTCTTTTCTGTTTCCACATAGGAACTGTCCCTTTAGCTTGAGCTCTGGAATGGAAAGACATTCAGTGGAGTGACAGCAGTTAACCCACAGCCACTGACACCAAAAACAATAAAATAATGACTATAACAATTTTGATAGGTAAACCTATCAGTATGTTTACAGCTTTTTGTTGATGGTGGGGAGGGAAATGAAATGTAGGGTAGAAGCTAAAATAGAAGATTGACAACTTCTCTAAGACAAATTATAGCTATAAAATTTTTATGAAAGCAAAGCATAAGGGTCCTGCTAAGAATCATGTTTATATTTGCCATAAAATCACTCCTATAATCAACTTTAGAATTGTGAATTCAGGAATTTTTCTTCTGAGAGACCTCATTACCTCTTTATAGTCCCCAAGGAGTATGTATTACTCTTCTGCTTTTTAGCCCTTGCTAAAAATCCTAAATGATATGGCCCTTCAAGCCAATCACTCTCAGACTATTTCTTGCCCATTATCATCATGTCTCGACCAAAAACTAATTGAATGTCTGTCACATTCACTCAGGAAGTAAGTCACTGTTTTATTTCTATGGAGCCAAAAGTCTAAAAAGTAAAAGTATAGACATGGAAATTTAATATTTGCTGCTGAATCAATAGGAAAGAACTAGATTCTTGAACTTCTGTTTTCTATTGAACATTTCCACCCTACATTGTGCTGCACAGTTGATCATCATATGCCTGTGTGCAGAATCAATCCTGGCTAAAAAAGTGAGCACAGCTCTGATGAAATACATATAAAATAGATAATCTACATTTTGAAACTATAACAATTTCTCGATTATTTATTTATTAACACATACCCATTCGTTTTTTAATAGTGTAAGGCATTGCTTTGAATGATTTTGGAGACGCAAAGATAATCAGAACCAAGCCCCTTTAATAGGAAGATTTTATCCTATTGTAGGCAGATAGGCAATATCCATTTTGGCTTGCTTATTTCTGCAGTCACCAGTCAGAACTTGAGTGATTGTATGTACAAAATGTTTAAAAGCACATTACTTTTTAAATAGTCCTCTGGGCTAATTATGTATGACCCTCTATATGTGTAGTTCACCTATGAGTATGGCAAGTAGTGCAGAGAAGATATCCTACTTACTTAAATGATGGGGTAAAATGTTACCAATGGAGATAAAGATAACAGATATAATAAAGTAATCATCAATCTGTGGTCAATAATTTGACAAATTCTATGAAAATGCAGAAACAGTTGGCATATTAGCTATGTAGAGTAGGCTAGCATGTATTAATCAGCAATTTTAACATTGAAAATTTTTGTGCTAAACCTTGTTCATCAAGTTCTGGTCTAGAGTTCTCTATCCTCTATGGTTGGGTCCATTTATAAGGTAGCAACATGGTCTTCAAGAATCTTGATGCTGCTTTCAGACAAGTCATTCAGTAGCTTTCACTAGGAAGAAAATTGTCAGAGACCTACTTTGGATAAATCAAATTACTCATCAATATAGTTCTTAAAAGTACATTTCCTAAAGATTATTTTCATCATTAATATATAAAAATGTATCTCCTACAATGTCACATAAGTGTATGTTACCATAAAACATCATTTTGCTTCTTTTAATAATTTTTATGTAAAAGTGCCTTTGATGAGAGTCTTTAAAAGAACACCCTTGTATCATGAAGGTTGTTATAACTAAAAGCCTTTTTATATATTATAAACGTCAGAATTAGCCTTTGAATTTTGGCAGAGAGGTACTATAACATTCTGGGCAGACACAGTGTTTACTGCATGCCTATGAACACAGGGTGGCTAAAAACCTTCTCAGGAAGCTCATATCCTGCCCAAAAGTCTTACAATTCTTTCTCTTTTGAAATTATGATGGAGTCAGCATCCAACAGGATTTAAATAACATCTTAAAATAAGGTTACCCCTAGGTGGCTAAGAATTCAGACACACAGGTATGTTGTTGAGTATAAATTTGACTTTAATGAAGGGCTTGAACCTAACATTTTGATGAAACACAAGTTTTATAACTCATATTTATCAGAAATGTTCAGAACAAACTTTATAGTGGTTTATTAAATTATTTGGGCAAATCCTCCACAGTTCACCTCCATATGGCAAAGAGATGCCTTTCATTCAATGAGAATAACTGATTAAACTCTTTAATCTTTATAATTGCATACTAAAGGCCCATTTAATCCTGCCTTTTAATAGGGACAATAACATTCCCAGCCCCAGCCTCTATCAAAATATGTAACTTTCAACTCCTGCTATCTAGATCATATTATAACCTCAGCAAGGAATGTTTTCCAGATCTGATTTCTAAGAAAATCATTAATTATAGTTGGTTGTAATTTTTTGTGAAAGGCAGTAGAAATAGAATATTATAAACCTTAAATAATTTCAATAAATATTGGTTAAAATGAAAGCCACAAATGACAATGACATTCAATATAAAATTTTAAAAATCAGTAAGACTGCTATTTCAAAGAACTATACCAGTCATTATTGTTTTATACAAAAGTAAGGGGAAAACTGGAGGGTATTTTCATACCAGTGTGCACACACTCTCCAGCTGGGGCAAAAGCGTTATTTTAAAATATATTTTGTTTTAGAATTTAGTTTTATATTTACAGAAAATTTGGAAGACTCATACAGAGATTTTCATATACTCTTTACTCAGGCAGTTTATCCTATAGTTAAGACATTACATTTCTGTGGTACATCTGACACAACCAAAGAGCCAATGTCAGTATATTACTGCGAACTAAACTCCACATTTTATTCAGATTTCACTAGTTTTTCCCTAATGTCTTTTTTTGTTCCAGGATACTATTCAGGACACTACATCATATTTAGTCATCATGTCCCGTTGACCTTCTCTCCCCCATGACAGTTCTGTCTTTGCTTGTCTTCGATGACCTTGATGGTTGCAGTGCTGTTTAGATATTTCGGCCCTCGATTTGGGTTTGTCTGATGCTGGATTGTGAGTTTTGTGAAGAGTGACCACAGAAATGAAGTTTCCATGCTCATCACATGTTCCTGGGGAGTACACAATATATAATATGACTAGCTTATCACTGGCTACATTAGCCTTCATTGCCTGGCTGATGTGTGGGTCAGGATTCTCTACTGTAAAGTTAAAAGTCTTATTTTTGATTTTAATTCTATACATGTTCTGTAGCAGCAGTTTGCACTCTTTTTGGCTGCCCCATTCTTTGAACCCTTTTCCTTTCATAAAATTTTTTTCAGTCCATGAGTTCTTGCCTTGCTGAGGCACAAGACCAGCAAGCCTTCCCAGCCTCCCTGTGGTTCCTTAAGCAGGAGGAGCTCTTGCTGTAGCGGTCAGAGCCACCCCGTCTCCAGATGCTGAGGCAGACATCAGGTAGGATCTACTCTGGTGAAGAGATGGCAGAGATAGCAAGCTATTGAGGCAGTAGTGACCAGAATGGGCTTATGTGTCAAAAAGCCTTAGGATACTGGTCTTGGCTTTCTCTGACAGACCAAAAAACTAATTCTATCCGAGTCTTTCTAACCACAGCAAAAGGCAGAGTTCTTCTACAATATGTTACTATTTATTTTTCAACATTGGGAAAATCTTAAAGTTGACGAATTACTTATGTTAAAAATTAAGTCAGAATGAAGTTAAGATTCACCTAATGATTATACTGTTCTTATACCCTTGCATCCCATTATCTTTCTTGACAGAGGAAAAGATGAAGTTGCACCTGGTACATGTGGGAGTGTGTCATACATGACACTATTATCTGGTGTGAATTAAAATGAAAAATATTTGAAAATTGATGGACCTCATCCTCTCCTTTATTTGTTTAAATTCTGTGTTGTTGTTGTTGTTGTTTTTCATAAAGATGACCAAATAAAGGTTTATACTTTTGGACCATATTACATTAGATTTTTCAGTAAGTCATTGTGACCAAATAATGTTTGAACTGTTACTATCTTCAAGCTTTGACAAAAACTTACTGTAAGTATTAGATGTACAGTTTTCATTTTGGCATTTTATGTTGCTCACACATTTTTATGAAAGGAGTACTCATTTTTACCTACAAAATTAAGAATAATTAAGAATAATCAAATTTGGTTTTCCTTGAAAATTGAATATATTTTTTGTCTCTAATCAAGGAACTGCCTTAGTGTATTAGTATGGTAAGTAATGCTAACCGTTGTAATAAACAAACTCAAAAATGTCTGTGGCTTAACACAATAAGTGTTATTTATCACTCACACAAGAGCCAGTGTGGGTATTTCTGGAACCAACGTGTGAATCGCCTTTAATGTGGTCATTCAAAAACCCAGACTCCTTCGAGTTTGTGAGTTCATCCTTCTTTAAATATTAGAGTTGGGAAAGAGTGAGAAAATTATGCATGAGAGACTTGTGTACCCTGGGTTTGGGAGTGGTGCACATCTCTGTGGCTCACATTTCCTTGATCAAGAATCAGTTATGTGGCTACCATAACTGCAAGGAGAGTGGGGAATACAGCTTAACCATGTGTCCAGGAGGAAAGGAATTAGGTGTTGGTTTATGCCATATTTGCTTCCTTGACATTACAAGTCAGGTTTTATGCCTTATCATGTCTTTTTGATGGTACCAATTGCCATTCTTAGTATATCTTTTTCTCTCAATTTTCAGATTTTCTTTTCAACGTAGTTATGATATATTCTATGTATCTATTTTGCTATTTTGTTATTTTTTGGCAAAGAAATGAGAAATAAATAAATTCAATATGCTCTAAAGAAGTTAATTTATGCAACATTTCAACTGCAGAAGTGTTTTGTTTTATTTTCAAAATATTATCTTTCTTGTTCTCTAATATGCAATATGCTAAAATTAACAATCAACATGTATGCTGTTATTACACAATAAAAAATATTTGAATTAAAATGAAAAGTTTGGTCAGCAATCCATATATTAGACTATGTAAAGCCAAATATAACATTAGAAATATAGAAATAATAGTACTTCATTTTATAGACATATATTTTATCAAAGTAGTTTATATCTGGAATATGGATGATAAAAATTTACTTTCTATTAACTTTTTATTTATTTATTTATTTTTTATTATACTTTAAGTTCTAGGGTACATGTGCATAACGTGCAGGTTTGTTACATATGTATACTTATGCCATGTTGGTGTGCTGCACCCATCAACTCGTCAGCACCCATCAATTCATCTGGATTAAGAAAATGTGGCACATATACACCATGGAATACTATGCAGCCATAAAAAAGGATGAGTTTGCGTCCTTTGTAGGGACATGGATGCAGCTGGAAACCATCATTCTTAGCAAACTATCACAAGAA
>NW_016805139.1:170029-226763 GCF_001698545.2 Rhinopithecus bieti | reverse complement strand
ATGATCTATTAACTTTTAAATATAATATTTTTATTTACATAATCTGAAATTTTCTTTCTAGGTGACATTGAAAAAGGGTGGAAGTCTTATGCTATTTGATTGTTCATCATAACAATTCAACAACCTAATTTAATTGAACTCTGTGATTGTATGAGTTCAGTCAGTCCAGCTTCTGCTTTTAGACAAATAGACCCCAATGAAGATATTGTAATTTACTTCCTTATAGCCCTGCAAAAAAGATTTTACAAGCCTTGATGATTGCAGCATGCTGCAGTAAAGGACTGAGGTTAGTCATAAGAAGGAGACCACTTTCCCAACTGCAATTCTCCCATTAGAATCATATAATAGAGGAGATAAGAACTTAATTTGAAAATCATTGTTTCATAAAAAGTCCTCAAATAAACACGAAAGTCAGTTCTGCTCTTCAGTAATTTTTGATTCCCAAATCATTATTTCCACTGTAAAGTATTACTGTCTTTGTTGTTTGAGCTATTATTAAGAAATTAGGGCACAAATCAAAGTAGCTAGAAATCAGTGAATAGGTGGAAAATGTGGCATTTCTTATAGAAGTATTTCTAAATTTTACATCAGTTGTGGACTTGTCAAATATCCTGAAGAAATACTGGAAAGAAAACACTAAGTTTAATTCTGCAAGTTTTCCCGCAATAGTGTATATATGTAATTAAGGAGAAGACTTGATCTATCTTTAGTGTGAGTTAACATCTCAAATATGTATGATGTAAAGCCTGAATCCCTGAAGCACATAAGCTTTCTCGTTCCTCTCCAGACATGGACATTCCTTTCCTTCCTCCCTTTCATCCTTTTCTGGCATGACAAATATAGACATGAATATGGAAACTGTCTATGGAGTTTTAAATGACAAGCATTTCAAGCTGTTTTCCAGAGCAAAAGTTTTCCTATGTAATTTTTCTATACTCTAATATTTTTTCAGGTTTTATTAACATTTATTAATATTCTTCAACTTATTTTTCATTTTCATGCCAGAAGCTTGATCTCAAGGATGCTTTAAAGGCAACTTAATCAGTCTCCTTCCAGACATATGATATGAATTTGCCATGAGTTAATTTTCAATTAGTAACTGGTAATGTGTATTATGCCATGAAACTGTCATCTGGTCAATTGTCTTTATTGAACTATTGAATATATAAATCTTCAAGTATGATAATCTGCATTCTGGTATTGGAATAAAAGACTGAAGTTGCAGAACGAAATGATGGCACCTTATCTTCAAAATGGACAAATTTTATTTTGTGAATTAACTGAGATAAGTTTTAGTTTCCTGTTGTGTTTTCTCCCTGCACAGTCCCAGGCCAAACTCTGTTTTCCATATTAGCAGACATGTGTTTAGTCATTGCAGATTGTTCTTCATTTGAGCCTAATGACAAAATAATTAAAAGAAAAATCTTCTGCTTTTAAAATAGCATACACTGTAAAACCACATACAAATGATATTCGGATTTTTGCATTTTTTCAATATCTCAGACCATAACTACTCTTTTTCTGGGCAGCAAATGGTTCATTAACTTTGGTTCCCTTACTTAGCACATTCGGCAGCTTGTCACATCCAAAGAATAAAAAATGAAGTCTCATTTTCTTTAAATCTTAAAACCTTGTATCTGCTACATTCCCTCTAATAAAAAAAAAAGTTTATAAAAAGAAATTCTCAGTTCCTCATAAAAGGATATAGAAAACAAATATCCAGATTCCAATTCTATGTGTTAATTATGTATAATATTGGAATAGAGATAGCATTTAAAAGAAAAGATGGTTAGCTTAGTATAAGGATTCAAGGTAGGTTTCTGAGAGGAAACTTGATGGGGACTGTAGTTGATAAAAGACATTCCAAGTAGAGGGAACATATATATGAAAGCGTTAGTGGCATGAAGCAGTAGGGTAAGTTCTAGAGCTATGATTGTACATTGTTAGGTAGAGTATAGGTGTGGAGGTAAAGATATGGGTAGTGTGGGGAGGGGTGGGGTCAGACCCTGCTGTGTCAGAGCAGTAGTGGTTCATGTCTGTTATCCTGGCATAATTATTAAGAAAGCCCTTTTTATTTTCAAAAGTGTCCTGTTGGGATGGTAAATTACATCACCACTTTGGGGCAAGGGACTTTTGCAAACCATACAGTGCTGTTTCTTCCGTTTCCTGGTCCTACTGACACTACCTCATCTTTTTTAAATACTATAGTCTTCTAGTCTATAATGAGCAGGAGAGAGGCAGAGGCCAGATCATGAAGGATTTTATAAATCTTGCTAAAGAGAATAAACTTTAAAGCCTAAGAAAAAGGTCTAGTGAAAGGTTTCAAGCAGGAAAAATACACATCTACTTGTTTTACAAAATGATTTGGAGGAGGACAGGAATGAAGCAAGCCAGTTGCAGCCAGCACCAATGACCAGCCATGTGAGTGAAAACATTTTAATCCATCCAGCCTTGTATTAGTCAGGGTTCTCCAGAGGGACAGAATTGATAGGCTATATGTATATATGAAAGGGAGTTTATTAGGGACAATTGGCTTACATATTCCCAAGGTAAGTCCCACTATAGGCCTTCGGCAAGCTGGGGAAGAGAGAAGTCAGTAGTGGCTCAGTCTGAGTCCAGAAGCCTCAAAAGCAAGGAAGCTGACAGTACAGCCTTTGGTTTGTGGCTGAAGACCTGAGAGCCCCCAGCAAACCACTGGTTTGAGTCCAAAGGTCAAAGAACCTGGAGTGGGATATTCAAGGACAAGAGGAACAGATGGAAACATTCAGCATGGGAGGAAGATGAAAGCCAGAAGACTCAGCAACCCAGCTTATCCCCACCCTCTTCCAGCTGCTTTGTTCTAGCCATACTGGCAGCCGATGGGATGGTCTCCACCCACACTGAGGGTGGGTCTTCCTTTCCCAGTCCACTAACTCAGATATTAACCTCCTCTGACAACACCCTCACAGACACACCCAGAAACAATACTTTTATCAGCTACCTAGACATCCTTCAATCAAGTTGACAACTAATATTAATCACCATAAGCCTCTGGTAAATTGCCAGATTATTTCAATTTACTTAAGCCACCTAAATGGCTGAGGTGGGATAGGCATAATAACTGCCCAGCAGAGCACAGCCCACACTGCATATTCATTGAATTGTGAGAAAATAAAATGGTGGCTGTTTTAAGTTAGTACGTTTTGAGTGGTTTGTTACACAACAGTAAGACATGGTTTTAGCTTTTTCTTAGAAAATATAATATATCAGAAAGTTTAAAGAGAGACTGCATTACTATACAAATCAAAAGTAAATATACTTAACGAAATTCTGCGTTTATTCATGATTCAAAATTCTTAGAAAACTTAAATAAGAATATACTTTTCAACCTGCAAAATAATATTATTTTTCAATTATCAGCCAGTTGTATGCTTAATGGTAAAACATTAAGGAACTTCTCATTTAAGTCATGAGTAAGACAAATAGGCCAACTATCAAATGTAATTGCTTAATACTGTTTTACAACTTCTAGACAATGCAATAATACATTCATCAGAGACATGAGACCTAAATATCAGAAAGAGATAAATTGTGATAATTTTTAGATGTGATTGACTACTCAGCATTTTAAAGTAGTCTATGGGAAACAAATGCCTTTTTTTAAAGTTCAGAAAAATGACTAAATGCAATATAAGTTGTAACAAATATGTATTAAGCAAGAAACAATAAAAAATATAGAAAATCTAAATTACCACTGTAAGATAAAACAAAAATGAAAAACAATAAAAGAAACCCACCTAAGAATAATATGACCATCTAACCAAGACTAATGAAGAAAACTACAAAGTTTTTTAAATAAAACATTTTAAAGGACTTGAGTAAAGGGAGTTGCATGTCATAGACCTGGATAAAAGGACTAATCATGATAAATTTGTTCCATCTAACCTTAAATCAAAATTTATTATATTATTATTTTTGGTACTTTATAAAGTATAGTAAACATAAAATGCGTGAGTATAAACAAAATGCTGGAAAAAAATAAACTTCAGGGATACATTGTGTAAGATACTACAGGATAAGAAAAAGCTAGAGTCATTGTAATTAGGAGTACTTATGAAAGTATAATGTGAAGAATGGAACAGACTAGAAAGCCAGGAGGACTTTAAGAGAGAAGAAATAGTGATTTTGACTATAGAGAAAATTCAAATTCTGTATTTTACAAAACAAACATAATGAAGAAATGGTTATGCTGCCGAGAAATTTTAAAATGCTTCATTTAAAACGGAGAAATAATTATGGTTGGTCTCAAGACTAAGTGGAAAAGATAGCTATTAAAAATGTTACTATTCCTAATGTACAAATAGCTCTAATGAATTACTGGGAGATAAACTTTCCAATAGAAAAATGAAGTCAAACAATATAAATAGGCAATGTTCAAAAAAATTGCAATACCGAGTAAACATGGGAATATGTTTAATCTTACCAACAATTATAGAAATAAAAACTAAATCAGAGAAATGTCATTTGCCACTTACCAATTATTCATTTAAAATTATAATAGGCCGGGCGCGGTGGCTCAAGCCTGTAAACCCAGCACTTTGGGAGGCCGAGGCGGGCGGATCACAAGGTCAGGCGATCAAGACCATCCTGGCTAACACGGTGAAACCCCATTTCTACTAAAAAATACAAAAAATTAGCCGGGCATGGTGGCAGGCGCCTGTAGTCCCAGCTACTCTGGAGGCTGAGGCAGGAGAATGGCGTGAACCCGGGGAGGCGGAGCTTGCAGTGAGCTGAGATTCCGCCACTGCACTCCAGCCTGGGTGACAGAGCGAGATGCCGTCTCAAAAAACATAAATAAAATAAATAAAATAAAATTATACTAATATACTCAGTATGAGAAATATATTCAAATGAGTGCTAGCACATATGTAGGGATGAAAATAAAAATATTTTAAAACTAGTACAGCCGGGGACTGACCAATCAAAATAGACATCCAACCAAACAACTCTGTGTATATTCTGACTGCAGCATAAACACTTACAAATATATTATACTCTTTGACACATAAATTCCTTTGTACATGTATCAAATATCTCTGATAATTCCAAATCTTTTTCCAGAAATGTTTTGACAATTTACATGTTTACCAGCAGTTAATGAAAGTCTGTTTCCTTACATCATAAGCAACATTGGAGGTTTTCTAATTTATTTTCAATTATTTTTCATTTTTTTGCCATTATAATAGGTAAAAAGACTATGTGATGATGAGTTTGATTTTCCTTTCTTTGGCTACTAATGGAGTTCCTTTATTTCTTCCTTTGTGTACTGACTGTCCTTGTTCTGTCACTGTTTCATTCTATAGCCTTTAATCCTGTTAGTATAAGAATAGAAGAAAAGAAATTTAAATGATTTCTCTCCCATTCATATAATCATACCAATGATTGCTTTTCATGGTGGAAGCTAGTATGTTTTAGAACACAGTCAGTGTTCTGAATGGAAAACTCAAGAATGAAAGAAAGTATTATGTGGCATTGTGTCCAAGAGCAAATCACTAAATTTAAAAATGGCATGCATCACAACAGAAAGGGGTGGATGTTGACTGATGAGTTAGTATCTTAGCTGCATTTAACTCTGTAGGCTTGTCTCTAGTGCCTCATGCATTGCTTCCCTTCTCCTCTGGCCCCTGCCAATACAGGACCACCCAAGCTCCTGAATGCAGTTCTTTCTGTAAGACCTTGAGGCAAGCCCAAATTGCAGGGTGGAAGGTCTTTAGTTTGTTTGAGGCATGAATAATTTCTCTGCCATCTCTTTCACCCTACTCCGGTTACCATGCAGAATGTCATTCTGGGTAGCTTGGAAATGGTTCTAGGCTTGTACCATAAAGAGGTCCAGACATTTTTTGTGGACTTATGACGATAGGGAGAAAATAAAAAATGGATGCAGAGGTTGACCTAGCTATCCTATCCAAGTCGACTGGGGTTTGGGGTTTCCAGAATTGTTGTCATGTTTGGGGAGCCTTGCAAGTGGATTAATGACAAGGCATTTTGAGGGCTGCTGATCCAGGGAATTGGATCAAGTTTGTCTGGGTACATGGCATTCCATTTGTTTATGTACTCCATCTTGTATTTAAACGGTAAACCTGGTATTGTGGGGTTGTTGACAGTTAGCTATATTATTGGCTCTCATAGAAGAGGGTCTCTGAGAAAGTTTAGAACCACATTTTGGTTATGAAAAATTGGATAATCATTACGTTTCTCCGAGGAGAATCGACTCTTTGACTGAGTTGTACCCACAAGTTTTTCAATATTTGTCTGATTCCTTGTCAGTGACTGTCCTTTAGAGGGCTTCAAATACATATTCATAACAATAAAAAACAGCTTTTGCCTTATAGTAGAAGCTGTAGAAAATGTTTTAGAAACTGGCTTGTTCTAATGAGATCACTTGGACTCGGGAAGAGGAACATCACACACTGGGGCCTATCATGGGGAGGGGGGAGGGGGGAGGGATTGCATTGGGGAGTTATACATGATATAAATGGTGAATTGATGGGTGCTGATGAGTTGATGGGTGCAGCACACCAACATGGCACAAATATACATATGTAACAAACCTGCACGTTATGCACATGTACCCTAGAACTTAAAGTATAATAAAAAATAAAAAAATAAAAAAAAAAAAGAAACTGGCTTGTTCTTTGTGATGTCATATATTATACATATAGACATACACATATATATATATATACACACACACATACATATATGTATACACACACACACAGAGAAGAAGTTGCATTACCAAATATGATAGTAAATCTAAATGAGTCAAATGTTAATCTCCTTTGGAATATCTTCACAGACATACCCAGGATCAATACTTTGCAACCCTCAATCCAATCAAGTTGACACTCAGTATTAACCATCACATTAGGCTAAGCTGATCAGCACATTCCATCCTCCAGATGCAGAGAATCATTCAAAAATAGTCAAATAAACTTGGCCGCTATGAACGATGAACATTTATAACAACTTTTTCTGCTAAGACAATGACATTGTTCTACTTGATGGGACTGCAGGAACTTGTAGAACTGAGAGATTATGGAAGCCATCTGGTGGTCTTGAGGCATAACTGCCTGTGATGAAGCCTATATCAAAACTTGTAGAACGAGGAGATAGACCAAAACTAGGTCCTTCGTGTCAATGCTGGACCACTAGATAAAGCCCCTACCTGAGCCAGCTTTACCTGTAGACCTTTTAGGATATTACATTCTATTAACTGAATAAGCAAGTTTCAGTTGGGTTTTCTATTTCTTACAGCTAGAAACATTATATTGATTCAGTCTGGCAGTTTCCTGTTTAATTGACAGAGGAAAGCAGTGTATTCAGAAGTCCCTAAAATAATGAAGGTCAGATTTTGAAATTCTTATTACACTGTAACTTTTATTTATTTTTATTGTTAACTTTTGTTTTAGGTTCAGGGGTACATGTGCAGGTTTGTTATACAGGTACATGGCATGTTGTGGGGATTTGGCATACAGATTGTTTCATCAACCAGGTAATAAGCATAGTACCTGATAGGTAGCTTTTCAATCCTCACCCTCCTCTCAGCCTCCACCCTCAAATAGGCTCAGTGTCTATCGTTCCCTCCTTTGTGTACATGTGTACTTATGGTTTAGCTCCCACTTATAAGTGAGAACATGCAGTATTTGGTTTTCTGTTCCTGCATTAGCTTACTTAGGATAATGGTCTCCAGATCCAATGACGTTGCTGCAAAGAACATGATCTCATTCTTTTTTATGGCTGTGCAGTATTCCATGGTGTATATGTACCATATTTCCTTTATTTGGTCCATGGTATTTAGGTTGATTCCACAGACTGAAACTTTTAAAAATAAGTAGAATGGTGTTCTCTAGTGGTTGGCTTATCAAGGGACTGCCTCCATAGATAGGGTGACCACTGGTCCTGATTGGTTTGCAAGAGTCCCTAGTTTATGCCTCTTGAATCAGCATATTTTTTAAGAGCTCCTTATTTCATAATTAAGTATCCTGGTTTGGACAATAGGTTCTATGGTCACTGTACTAATAACATATCCAAGGCTCAAATAATTATTTAGCTTTAGTATGTCTATTATCAAATGAAACACAGGTTAAAGCACATCGGTTTAGAAACATTTTTTATCTTGCTCATCACCATATTCCCATTGTTTAGAAGAGTGATGGGAACATAGTGGGATGACTATTTTTTGAATGAAGGAATGAATGGTGCCAGTGAGCATGACTT
Organism: Rhinopithecus bieti; assembly: GCF_001698545.2. NCBI lineage: Eukaryota > Metazoa > Chordata > Mammalia > Primates > Cercopithecidae > Rhinopithecus > Rhinopithecus bieti. The sequence goes on along the minus strand of NW_016805139.1, from coordinate 218,504 downwards.
ATAAGATCATAATTCAAAGCCATATAGCCTCTCTAATGATAATTTACTCATCTGCAAAATAGTATTAAAAATAAATATACCCCATCTATCTTATGAATTTGTTAAGAGGATCAAATAATTTAATTGTGTGAAAAACTAGCAAAAGTTTAAAATTATATACATGTGGTATTTAATTATATACAAAAGAGTGCAAATGTGACAAAATCTTTCAATTTCTACCCAAGTCATAGGTACACCTAAATTTGAGTCACCAATACCACCATGTTGCTTCCATATATTATCATAACCTTTTCCCCCAATTTTAAAACACATGAAACAGATTAAATAATTCATCAGAAAATTAGGTTATATATAGAAAATTCCATTAAGAAATACATTGAAAAATTCAACCACTACCATAACCCTTAAATTGAAATTCTATATATCCACAAATATGGTAACTATTAGCAAAGCTTTATTTTTCTTAGGCATCAGAAACAAATTATTTTATTGATTTGTCATTGATTCAAGTATTTAATAAGATCTTATATAGAGAATTTATAGATTATTTTAGAAAATACACTTCAGGCCAGCCACAGTAGCTCACGTCTGTAATCCCAGCACTTTGGGAGGCCGAGACTGGTGGATCACCTTAGGTCAGGAGTTCGAGACCAGCCTGGCCAACATGGTGAAACCCCACTTCTACTAAAAGTACAAAAAAAAGATTCAGGTGTGGTGGTGGTTGCCTGTAATCCCAGCTACTCAGGAGGATCTCCTGAGCCTGGGAGGTCAAGGCTACACTGTGCCGTGATCATGCCACTACCAAAAAAAAAAAAGGACTAAGAAAAGAAAGAGAAAGAAAAGCAATTAAGTGAGGGCAAAAAGAAAGAGAAAGAAAAGCAAGTGAGGGCAAACAGTACCTGAGGATATGAAGCATTTAAGGAAGAGCTGGGGATAAGACATCTCTGGTGTACCCACCAGCCCAGGCTTTTGCTATTATACAATAGAGAAACAAGGAAAATAAAAGAAGGTGTGAAGTAAACCTCTTGGTTTAGTGATTATCAGAGCTTGAATGGAAACAGAAGTAAACCTGTCTGTAGAAAGATAAGTCAATGATGGAAATGTAAAGACACTTTTATCAGGTCCTTAAGCTCAGTATCAAACCGGAAACCAACAATTAAGTTTTAAATAATTATAATTTATTTTATAATTTTTGTGAGTTTGGTCTAATGATCAAGCAGCAGCATAATTTTGCTAAAAATAAATTTATGTTGCCTTAATATAAGAGCAACTTATTGAATGTGTCAATACAAAGGTGGAAAATTTTAAAGCCCAATAAAAATATTCTAAGTTCAAGAATAGTTTTGCTCAGTCACTGGATAATTATTTATATTAAGTGGGTGAGAGGCCAAACTGAGGCTGGACCCTGCATGTCAGGGCTGGAGCCTGGACTGTAGCTTAGGTTTCTAGAGGCATCATCAATACCACTTTCCTGCAGCCAGAGAGACCACAGGTCCAACAACAGGAATACCACCTACAAAGGAATCTATGGGCTCACATAGTGAGTCTGTGTAGCAAGAAGGGGAGAGTGATAAATTATCTACACATTAGAAACAGGAAGGGAGACAGTGTGTAATAGCCAGAAAGCAGAACAGAAAGAACAGCTGGGAAGGCCTGAGAACCAGGTGAATGGCCTGGAGGAAGGATGGGGGCAAGCAGTGTGGATAGCTGGACTCAGGGGGTTTGACCATTTAATATTGTAAACTGCTGAAACACAAGGGCTCAGGGGACTCTAGTTATTTCTGTAGGCAAGCAAATATACTGCATGAACAAAGAATAGTTCTTGTATTAGTTGAATTTAAAATGTAATTCTTAGGTAACAATATAGGAATTCTGTGGATCTTCATGAACTAGTTTCTGTATCAAGTTTGACTACATTTTATAGGATGAGAGTATGTAATTTCATTGGCATACTTTCGGGGAAAGATCAGATAAAAAAAAAACTTGCCCATTTTGTCCCAAAAAAGGCAAAAGCTCTGGGGAACCAGGAGGAATCTGTTATTTCCCTTAATCCCCTAATAGTAAGGTTTTAATAGGTTCTTAGACATTGATCAGAACCATCTGACGGTGGTAAGTGGGTCAAGGCTTAGCTCTCTGCCCCTGTTTGCTGTCTGTCCACACAATGGAGTATGTGAGTGAGTAAGCCTGTTGGAAACTTATTTTTAGTTTCTCTAAAAGGAATTACACATGGGCATCAAATGAACAGTTAGGCCTTTAATGCCATAAAGGATCTGTTCCACACAGATGCAAGAATGTAAGCATTGTTTGTGATCTCTAAAGAGCAATTATATCAAGCAGGAAGTTTTTTTCCTCTTCTGTGAAGTATATCATTTGTACAGTACTTGATATTTTAGTTAGTTCTTCCTACTATGATTCAGAGGTTTTCTGGTGTTTTATTTAGAAATACCAGATGTTACACTATAAGTAACTGTGGAAGATTGTGTATGAATATTGAAGTGGAAAAAGTAAAATTCTTTTCTCAGGGAAACGAATAACCACTTGCTCAGTAAAATAAGATAATCGAAAGCAGAAAGACTTGAAAACCTTAGTAGAATGGAAATCATGTCATGCAAGAGAAATTGTTTATTTTGTTAGCATATAAAATTTCAAAAAGAAATAGGCTAACTACAATCTTTCCATATCTATGCTAGACCTTTTTGGTGAGCACAAATGGTCTGTCTGTCCACACAATGGAGTATCTGAGTGAGTAAGCCTGTTGATGATGAATTTTGGTCAAATAAAAGTGGTAGATTTGTTTCACTTGAAAGCTTTTGCTTAGAAGAATAGATTTGAAGTGAAGTAAACATGGATTATTTTAAATAACGTCTAATACTGAACTCTGTAGGCATATAGTTTTTTTCCTAAGTATATGTTTTATTACATTATTTGGACTCTCTTTGACACACATATAATCCAGTTACTCCCACTATATAAATCCATGTAATGGTTTGAATCAGCAGAAAGCAGAGTAATGGAAATGTCCTTGTGCCAGAGTGCAGGGCTTTCCATTCATGTACCGCCAGGTTAAATGGAGTGCTATTTACAGGTCCAAAAATCCACAGGGAAATTCTGATTTAAGACTGACTGCAGTACTTAATAACTATCAGGTAACATCACTCTGGCTAGCACATTCAGTTTGATAAGCAGGGTCTGAAGAAGACATAGTAACATAGTTACTAGAACCTAGGCTTGGAGTCAGAGTCTTCAGAGTTTACGCAGAAATCTACCTTCAGTTGCTCACCAGCTGTCTGAATTTGGCTAGTTACTTAACCTCTCCAACTCATTTTCTTAAACTGTAATAGGCTTATTAATGTGTCTCTTGGATGACTGTTATAAGCTTGAAATAATTTAAGCTGTCTGGGGCATACAGTCTGCTCAATAAATATTATTTCCTTTTGCATTTTATATATTATTTAGCTACAAAACATGACATAAACCTTTTGTTTGTTTTAATCATGCCTAAGGAAATAGAGCAGAAAGTTCACAAACCATTTGTCAAGGATGCTGGAAATAGCATAGAATACCACCAAAACAATGTTAATATTAGTTTGTTATCTTTCAGATAAGTACATGTAATTCAAATTACAAAAGAAAATCATGCAAAATAATAACTACTCATTAGAAAGTACAAAAAATTACTACAGGCATGCCATCTTCTCACAATAACTGTGACTTGAATCCAGTTGTCTAAAACATGGTATTAAAGAAGTCAAGGCTGATTGCTGGATTGCAAATGACCTTTGTAACTTAATAGGCTCTCAGCCTTGAAAGACAAATAGTGCATGATCTCACTTATATGTGGAATATAAAAAAGTTAAAGTCATAGAGCCAGAGAGTGGAATGGTAGTTGCCAGGGAGGCAGAGATGGGGAGATGTTACCCAAAGGGTGCAAATGTTCAGTTATAAGATGAACAGGTTCTAGGGATCTAATGCAGAGCATGATGGCTATAGCTAGTGATACTGTATTGCATACTTGAAATTTGCTAAGAGAGGATCGAGTATTCTCACCCCCTCACGCACACACAATAACTAAGTGTGGTGATGGATGTGTTAATTTGATTGTGGTAATCATTTCACAATGTTCAGTATATGTATATCAAATGATCATGTTGTATATCTTGAATATATATGATTTTTACTTGTCAATTACACCTCAATAAAGCGGGGAAAAAAATAAGTCCTGAGTCTTCAATCTCAAAATCTCAAACCTGGCCAGTGCGGCCTAGAGACGCCTAGAAAAGAATCCTTTAATTATTTGAGGTTTCCTTACTTTTTTATTCTAACATTTTATAACCACCTTTGGTTCAGGAATTCTTCAGATACATTGCCTAAGATATAGATTTCTGTATGTGTCAAAGCAGTGAAACGTGAAAGTATATTAGTCAAAATACATGGAAATACTTATGGCTATCAACATAAATATTAGTTATATGTTTACCTGTGTTAACTAAGATAATGGCAGAGCAGAATTGGAGCTAACTATTAATTAAGCATAATTTTGGGGTTAAGGCGGTAACAGAGTGGCCTAGAGTACCACAAAAATGAGTGGAATTCAATATGCTAAATTCTACCACTTCATATGTCAAACTGTACCAAATGAGGGATGCAGGTCATCTCAAGGAAGAACAGTCTCGTAGAGCATTTTCTTGTTGCTCCTCTCCAAGGAACATGCCCACTGATTGGTTTGTCTTTCTCAAAGTCCAGGAAAATGATTTGAATTTGAACTACCAAAGGTGGAGAACTTCATTCTTCCACAATGAAAATAATATGAACACCAAATCAAAGTTAAGAAAACCCACCCTGTCCCACTCCCTATCTCCTTCTCTGTATGTTCCAGGCAAACAATACTAAGGGAGGAATAAACTGTCGTTTAAGTAAGTCAGTCACCTGTGCCTTTGCTCTTGGTACCTGTGCCCTTTCCATGTTCCAGAAATCCTTCTAAGAGGCTAAATGTCATCTCTTCTGATTATTCCAACAACTTTATATAAGGTAAATAGATCTTCTATTATCCCCATTTTACAGATGAATAAACTGAATTATAGGGCTAAGTCAGCTATTTAAGGCCTTATATCTGAAGGTGCTTGTTCTCTAGTTTTAGAGCCTATGTTCTTAACCATTAAGTAAATGATGATATGCTAATTAGGGCTTTAAAAATAAAATTGAGTGCATACGCTAATTCTCCAACAAATGCTTGGCCTCGTTCTTCAGGTACACCAGATGTAAGGATGACTAGGGACCCATCAATACCTCTATTGGAAAGTTCAATTTAATTTATTTCACTCTATGTATAACTTTATTCTTGTGTTTTCCAGAAAAACGGCTTCAAACATGGCTGAATCCTAATTCCTTGAACCTGTAAATATGCTAGGCTATATGACAAAGGAGAATGAAGTTTGCAGAGATAAGTAATGTCGCTAATCAGATGACATTAAAATATGGAGATTACCTTGGATTATGCAGGTGGATCCAATGTAATGACCTTAAAAGGGGAAGACGTGGGGCAGAAGAGAAGTTCAGATTAATGTGAGATGAGAGGTACTCGACCTTCTGTTGCTGACTTTGAGGAAGAGGGGGTGCCGGCAATCCCCAGTGCCCCAGAGGGTGTGTTACTAACTCAGCGGGCCTTTTGCTTCATCACGTGGGGTGACTGCCCTCTGCCAGCAAGGAAAAAGGGCCAGTATGACAGTCTTTTTGTGTTCCTGCACTCAGTGCATCCCGAATTCTTGTCTGGTGTCCAGGCAGAATCAGGTCACATGAACGGTTTACAAGGTGATGAATGCAGAGTTTTTATTGAGTGATGGAAGTGGCTATAGTGGAAGGGAGCTGGTAAGGGGATGGTGTGGGAAGGAGGTGATCTTTCCCTGAAGCCTGGCCACCTCCTCTTTGAAACTGTGCCATCTGAGTTTAAGCTGTGTCTATCCATAGTCTCTGACAATGCTCAGTAGCTTCTCCTCTTGATATCCAGCAGCCTCTCTCTCTCTCTGTCAGCTGAGATCTGGGGTTTATATGGGCATAAGATAATGGGGAGGACATGCCAAAAAGCAACATTTGGGTAGGAAAACAGGGATGTGAAGTTCTCATTTAGGGCCAGGGGCCCAGGCCTGAGGGTGGAGCCCTTGTATGGGACCCCATCTTCTTCTGCCCAGTATTTCCTGGCCTCCTGACTATATCACAGCCAAGGAATGCAGGCAGCCTCTACAAGCTAGAAAAGACAAACAGATTTCCTCTGGAGCCAACAGAGAGAATACAGTCCCACCACCACCTTGATTTTAGCCCACTGGGGCTCACTTTAGACATCTGACCTGCATAACTGTAAGGTAGTAAATTTCTGTTGTTTTAAGTCAGTAAGTTTATGAGCTCACTATGACAGCAACTGAACACTAATATGATCCTCCAAAATAAAAAAATTAAAATAAATAATTAAATAAAATACCCTGAGGTTTTTTCATCAATGAGAGTTATCTCATTGCTCCTCTCCAAGGAACATGCCCACTGATCTATTTGTCTTTCTCAAAGTCCAGGAGAATGATTTGAATTTGAGCTACCAGAGGTGGATAACTTCATTCTTCCACAATGAACATAATGGATGTGTGGATAATGAATAGTGATTATGGATAGTGGATAATGACAGTGATAGTGAAAATAATGGATGTTTTAAAACATTTACTCAGTAGCTAAGGAAATTCTTTCAGAGGCCCAATTCAAACTCCAATGTTAGGGTGTTTTATCTTTGTCTTGCCCTCACAGCTCTGTCCTGAATGTCTATACACCTTTTAATCAAATAGAAAGTTTTGACTGGCTATGTTAGCCCAACATGTTAGTCCAAACTAACATGTTTGGACTGGCTATTACTTCACCTCAATTTTAACTTAATCTTAATATTTTTTCCTTATTGGTCAGAGTGTTCACCTTATTAATGGGTACCTTCAAGCCATGATTCATTCCCTTGAGAATAAGAATTAATTAGGTGTAATAACTAGGGAAAATTGACTATACTCATTGATGATATTATTCCATGGAAAATATCATGTACATCTTGTCTGTCATCATTCTGCTAAATAGCTGTGAATCAATACATTGTAGCTGTACTGAAGACAAAGGTTGTAATCAACTTATGGTCTTAGGCTATTTGCATGATTGAAATCTGAAAACTTCATGAAATTAGGGATAATTACAAATATCTCAATGCCTTGTGCCAGCCACAGAAACTCAATAACAGACTATTTGACAGAATGGTGTCATTTTAATCATGATATTGCAATGGAATATGAGAGGAGTCAATAAAATACTGATAGTGGAGCAAAAATCTGGCATGACACCTGATATTGAAAAAGTCAGGTGGAATACAACCACATCCATTTGTTTCCATGTTGTTTATAGTGGCTTTCACACAGAAACTGCACAACTGAGTAATCGTGACAAAGACTGTACATCCCACAAAGCTTAAAATATTTACAATCTGGCCTTTTAGAGAAAAGTTTTATGACCCTTGCAATATAAACACAGAAATCTCAGAGATGCTGTCTTCTTCTTAACCTTTAATATTTAATTCTACTTCTGATTGTGGATGAGATTTAGATCCTCCAAATTTCCATGTTTAAGACTCATTCAAAAAATTCACAAACCTCAAAATATTAGAAATGCAGGATATTGACTGATGATTTGTCAATTACACGATAAATTATCTTAACTATATAATTAATATGCTGGATTAAGAAATGATCCTCTTTGTGCCTAAGCTTCTAGGGCAAGAAAAAAATGATCAGAAGGAGGAAGGTAGTTTCCCTCCACCTCAGGAGAAATCCTATTGTCATCTATATGTCTCTGGAAAACATTTTTTGAACAAATATGCCAACTAAGGAAAAGATGAGCATAAGAAAAAGCTCAAGAGAGGAAAAACACTATTGAAATGCTAGGGGACTAGCACTGGCAACAGTAATATGACAATACAGTTAAATATATTAAAAACATATTAAAAATATATTTAGTGAAATAATCCAAGGATAATATTTAGGACACATAGTTTGAAATTATTGGAAAGTAGAGAAGTGAGGAAAGTAAAAGAGTTGTAAATAGCATTGACATATAAATTGTGGTCAAAGTTGTACCATACTTGACTTTGATAATTAGAAAAATATAGATTAAAGCTTGTTTCTCAAACACTGAAACATTTTAAATATTTATTATTATGTATTTAATTTAAAATATTGTATATATTATAATATTTGGAAAATATTAAAGTGGCTAAATCATAATTAATAAAGCAAAAATCAGAAAGGAATATAACAAGTGAAATTTAAAATTTGGTCTTCTGTAAAAATGCCCTTAAAAAGGCATTCGGCTGTTATAAATGTAAGTTCTTAATGAAGTTTAAATAAATGGAGAAAAAGAAAGATCTCATATGTTTTACAAAAGACAAATAAATTAAATAGAAACATTAAAAGATTAATAAATCTAAAATGTGGTTATTTTAGAAAAAGCTACCAGTAAAATTTTAAAAAGGGGGACAGTATAATAAAATTAGGCAAAGAACAGAAAACAGAAGTAAAACAAAAATAGAAAGGAGAATGTGGAAATAACAACATTAAAGAGTTTTGCTAAAGTGTAAGAAAAACTATGTAATAGCTTTTGCTCATTAATTTTGAAAAACTGTTTGAAAGATATTAAAAATAATTAAAAATGAGACAATATATAGCAAAATTAAAACACAAAGGAAATAGCAGATTGACAACCATGTAAGCAACTAACTTTTTTTTTCAAAGAATTACATATGAAGATAGCTCCAGGTCCATTATGGGGCATTCTTTAAAATTTCATATAATATGGACTCTTTCCAAAGATTCAAAACAATGTACAGCCACTACCATTTGCTTGAATTAGCTTTATAATGATAGTAAAAGCTAATAATAGCACAAAAAGAAGAAAGGTAAAGACAATTATATTTGTGTGATACAACAATTCTAGGTAAATATTTAATTAACACATTTCAATAGCTCATAGAAAGACCTACTCACTCTAACAAGTAGAATTTATCTTAGGAATTAAAGGACGGTACAATGTTACAAAAATGTAAGTTAAATACCTCATTATCAATAGGTAGGCTATAAATAGACATATGGTAATATCAACAAATTTGTATGCCATTTTATGATTACATTTAATACACACTGATTTTTGAATAAAACAAACTCCTAGATAAATAGGAACAGAAAGTTCCATACTTAATATAATAAAAACTATCTTAAACTAATAGCCAGATTTGTACTTAAAATGGAGCTCAACAACTGTTTCCCAAATTGTTGGCTTTTTTGTACACCAATCTTGCACATTGTTTCCTTAAATAAAGGAGGCTACATGGTCAAAATTTTGGATAGGGCAGCCTATTCTTGGTGTTATACAATTTATAGAATTTTAAAGGCTCCAAGAAGTCTATCAGTGAAGAGACCAGACTGTTGTTTAACCATCATTTTTCAAACTAAAGGAACACAGAATTCATTTTTTCTATCACATATTAATATAAATTATATTCCACAGAACCGGCAAGTATGCATACTCATTAAAATTAAGAAAATGACAAGGATTCTAGATTTCATCACTGTTGTCCAAAATTGTTTTGGAAATTCAAGCCAATATCCTCTCGCTTTCTAAAGTTAGAGAAAAATGATCATAAGTCTCCTGGGGATATCTGTCAGTCAAAAGATGAAGATTTGAGTCTCTGAATCATCATTTGTAGGACTGCTGCCAATTCACATTAAAAAAGTCTTCCTTGGGTTGGTACAACAGTGAGGAATAAAGTTCTATTTAAATCCATACATACACACAGAGGCACAAATACACACTGACTATTTGGTACCAGTGTTCAGCTCCCTATAACTAATACACTGATTATCAAGAAGAGCTGATGGTTCCACTAACCTCTAAATATATCCTACATTTGTTCAATACTTTCCATTTTCTGCTACCAGCTTTGTTCAAGTCTCTATCATCTTCTAACTGAACTGTTATAAATACCTCCTAACGTATCTCCTTACTTCCACTGCTGCCTCCCTACAATCCATTCCCCATGGAAAACCTAAAGAGAGGTTGATACTGTCTTTTTAACAAGAAATCACATCATAACTGTTATGGCTGAATTTTGTTCTCCTGATTCATATGTTGAAGGCCTAACCACCGATACTTCAGAATGTGACTATATCTTGGAGACAGAGCTTTTAAAGAAGCAAGTAAGGTAAAAATGAGGCCATGTGGGTGGGCCCTATCTAATATGGCTGGTGTCCTTGTCAGAAGAGGAGAGTAGGACACAGGCAGGCATGGAAAGAAGACTGTGCTAAGACAACAGAAGCAGGTGGCCATGTGTAAGGCAAGGAGAAAGGCCTCAGAAGAAGTAAACCCTGCCAACCCTCAATCTTAAGAACACCTCAATCTTGTACTTAAAGCCTCTGGAACTGTGAGGAAATACATTTCCACTGTTTGAGACACCAAGTCTTTGGTGCTTTGCTATGGCAACCCTAGAAAATGAATATAATATCCTTGTCCTGTTTAAAACTCTTCAATAACTAAATAAAATCTCAATGTCTTCCCTTGGTGGAGAAGCTACTGCATTATCTGGCCCTCCTGTATCTTGCTCTTCTCATCTTCTCCTACTCAGCACCTTGTCCTCATTCATTTTCAGCAGCACTAGCATTTTTTTCCTTCCTTAAACATATTAAGACCCTTCCTGCCTCAGGTCATTAGCACTTGCTGTTCCTCCAATTAAGACAGTTGTTCCTGGGTAAGATGGCTGAATAGAAGGTGCCACCAATTGTCCCCTCAGCAAGGACACCAAGCTAACAACTATCTACACAGAAAAAAAACTTGATAAGAACCAAAAATCAGGTGGTCACTCATAGTACCTAGTTTTAACTTCATATCACTGAAAGACGCACTGAAGAGATAGGAAAAAACAGTCCTGAGCCACCGATATCACCCCTCTCCCACCCTTCAGCAGAGGTGGCATGGTGCTGGGAAACCATCTCTGGGTTTTGGGGGAAGGACAGCACAGTATTTGTGAGGCACTGAACTCAGGGCTGTCTTAGGAGAGTAGAAAGGAAAACTGGACCAAACTCAGCTGATGCCCACCCATAGAGGAAGCATTTAAACCAGTCCCAGCCAGAGGGGAATCTCCAATCCCAGCATTCAAAACGTAAGTGCCTACAAGCCTCGCCACCACAGGCTATAGCACTCTGTGTCTCCAGGGAAACTTGAAAGACAGTCTAGGACATAAGGACTGCAACTCTTAGGTGAGGCCCAGTGCTGAACTAGGCCCAGAGACAGTGGACTGGGAGGGCATATGACATACTGAGACACCAGCTGGGGCAGCCAACAGAGTGCTGGCGTCACCCCTCCCCTAACCCCAGCCTGCACATCTCACAGCTCCAGAAGAGATCCTATCCTTCTGCTTTAGGAGAGGAAAGCAAAAAAGAGGGAGGTCTTTGTCTTGCTTCCTGGATACATGCTCATCCACAGCAAGATAGGCACCAGTCAGTTGTGAGGCCCCCATTCCAGGCCCCAGCTCCAAGGCATTTCTAGACACATCCTGGGCTAGAAGGGTACCCACTGCCTTGAAGGAAATGGCCCATTCCTGGCAGCATTCATCACCTACTACCTGAAGGTGCTACCTGGGGCCTTGAATAACCAGCAATGATACCCAAGTACTACATCAAGGGCCTTGGACACGTCTCTCAGACTTGTTGGTTTCAGGTGAGACTCAGCACATTACCAGTTGTGGTGGCTATGTGGCAAAACTCTTTCTGCTTATAAAAATCAGAGGGAAAAGTAAAGGGGATTTTAACTTGCACCTTATGTAATAGAAAGGCCACAGATGGGTAGAACACCAAGTGGGCTTTTGGACAGCATTTCTGGACCTGCCCTGAGCCAGCAGGGAACCCACTGCCCTGATGAATGAGTCCCTGGCCAGGCAACATTCATAAGCTAACTTAAGAGATATTGGAACTTTAGGGAACATCAGCGATAGACTGGCAGTACCCCTTGTGGACTACGGTGGCAGTGGGGCTATAGGGTGAAGTGTCTCTGCTTTTGGAAAGTTGAGGGAAAGGTGGGAAGGACTACAATTTGTGGTTTGAGTGCCAGTTCAACTGTAATACAACAGAACACCAGGTAGACTTCTAAGGTTTTTTACTGTAGTCCCTGACTCCCAGATAGCACTTATATGCACCCAACTCTGGAGCATCCAGGTATATAAAGCAAATATTATTAGAGCTAAAGAGAGAGATAGACCTAATGTAACAGCAGTTGGAGACTTTGACATCCCACTTTCAGCATTAGATAGATCTTCCAGACAGAAAATTAACAAAGAAACATCAGACTTAATCTGCACTATAAATAAAATGAATCTAATAGATATTTACAGAACATTTCATCCAAGAGCTGCAGAATATACATTCTTTTTCTCATCATGTGAACTACTGTCATGGATGGACTATATGTTAGGTCATACAACAAGTCTTAAAACATTTTAAAAAATTAAAATAATATCAAGCATCTTTTCTGACCACAGTGGAATAAAATTTTGGAAACTATACAAATAAATAGAAATTTAACAATATGCTCTGAATGACCAGTGGGTGAGTGAAGAAATTAAGAAGGAAATTGAAATATTTCTCAAAATAAATGATAATGAAAACACAACACACTAAAACCTATGGAATGCAGCTAAAACGGCACTAAGAGGGAAGTTTGTAGCTACACATGCCACATCAAAGTACAGGAAAAACATCAAATGAACAGTCTAATGATGCATCTTAAAGAACTAGAGAGGCAAGGGCAAACCAAACCAAAAACTTGTAGCAGTAAAGAAATAATAAAGATCAGAGCAGAAATACATGAAACTGAAATGAAAAAAGAAAAAAAAAAGATCAATGGAACAAAAGTTGTTTTATTGAAAAATTAAACAAAATTAATTAATCTTTAGTCAGACTAAGAAAACAAGAGTGAAGATCTAAATAAAATCAGAAATGACAAGATAATAGAACTGATACTGTAGAAATTTAAAGGACATTAGTGGCTACTATGAGGAACTATTAATATATGCTAACAAACTGGAAAATATAGAATACATAGAAATATTCTGAAACACTCACAACCTACAAAAATTGAACCAAGAAGAAATTCAAATTTTGAACAGACCAATAACAACAAGATCAAAGCTGTACAAAAAAGAATCCTAGTAAAAAAAATAAAAAAGAAAAAGCCTGGGACCTGATGGCTTCACTGCTGAGTCTACCAAACATTTAAACAAGAAATAATACCAGTTCTACTCGAACTATTCCAAAAAATAAAGGAGAAGGGAATACTTCCAAACTCAGTTTATGAGGCCAATATTGCCTTAATAGCAAAAGCAAAGACACAGCAAAAAAAGAAAACTACAGGTTAATATCTCTGATGAATAGTGACACGAAAATTCTCAGCAAAATACTAACAAACCAAATTCAACAATACATTAGAAAGATCATTCATCATGACTAAGTGGGATTTATTCCTGGGGTGCAAGAATGGTTCAACATTTGCCATCATCAATCAATATGATTCATCATATAAACATACTAAATAATAAAACGCATATGATCATTTCATTTCAATTAATGCTAAAAAAGCATTTGATAAAATTTAACATCCCTTCATGATAAATATCAACAAAAAACTGGGGACAGGAGGAACATACCTCAAAATAATAAAAGCCATATATTACATACCCACAGCTAGTACCATACTGAATGGGGTAAAACTGAAAGCCTTTCCTCCAAGATCAGGAACACAACAAGGATGCCCACTGTCATCACTATTATTCAGTATAGTACTGGAAGTCTTAGCTAGAGCAATCAGACAGGAGAAAAAAATAAAGGGCATCAAAATTCAAAAGGAAGAAGGCAAATTATCCTTGTCTGCAGATAATATGATCTTATATTTGGAAAACCTAAAGATGATACCAAAACTATTAGAACTGAAAAAAAAATTCAATAAGGTTGCAGGATACCAAAATTAACATACAAAATTCAGTGACATTTTCATATGCCAACAGTGAACAACGTGAAAAAGAAATTTAAAATGTAATCTTATTTATAATAGCCACAAATAAAATGTAATACCTAAGAATTAACCTAATCAAATAAGTGAAAGATCTCTACAATGAAAACTATGAGAACTCATGAAAGAAATTGAAGACACCAAAAAGAGGAAAAAATATTCCATGTTCTTGAATCAAAATTGATAAAATGTCCATGGTACCCTAAACAATCTATAGGTTCAATGCAATTCCTATGAAAATATTAATGGCATTCTTAACAGAAATAGAAAAAACATTCCTAAAATTTATATGAAATCATAAAAGACTCAGAATAGCCAAAGCTATCCTAAGCAAAAGGAAGACAACTAGAGTGATCTCATTACTTAACTTCAAATTATACTACAGAGTTTTAGTAAACAAAACAGCATGGTATTGGCATAAAAACAGACATACAGACCAATGGAACACAATAGAGAACCAAGAAACAAATTCACCTACAGTGAACTCATTTTCAACAATGGTGCCAGAACATATACTAGGGAAAAGACAGTCTCTTCAATAAATGTTGGTGGGAAAGCTGGATATCTATGTGCAGAATAATGCAACTATAACCCTCTCTCACCATACACACACAAAAAAATCAAATCAAAATTGATTAAGGACTTAAATCAAAGATCTCAAACCATAAAACTACTACAAAAACATTGGGGAAAATCTTCAGGACATTGGTCTGGGCAAAGTATTTCTTGAGCAATACCCTAAAAGCACAGGCAATGTAAGCCAAAATGGACAAATGGGATCACATTAAGTTAAAAAGCTTCTGCACAGCAACGGATACAATCAACAAAGTGAAGAGACAACCCACACAATGAGAGAAAATATTTGCAAACTACCCATCTGACCAGGGATTAATAACCAGAATATAAAAGGAGCTCAAACAACTCTATAGGAAAAATATCTAATCATATGATTAAAAAATGGGCAAAAGTTTGAATAGACATTTCTCAAAAGCAGACATACAAATGACAAACAGGCATATGAAAAGGTGCTCAACATCATTGATCATTAGAGAAATGAAAATCAAAATTACAATGAGATATCATCTCACCCCTGTAAAAATGGCTTATATCCAAAAGACAGGCAATAACAAATGCTGACGAGGATGTGGTGAAAAGGGAACCCTCACACACTGTTGGTGGGAATGTAAATTAGTACAACCACTGTGAAGAACATTTTGAAGGTCCCTCAATGTAATGGTTAATACTGTCAATTTGGTTAAAGGATACAAAGTATTGTTCCTGGGTGTGTCTGTGAAGGTGTTGCAAAGGAGATTAACATTTGAGTCAGTGGGTTGGGAAAGGCAGACCCACTCTTAATGTGGGTGAGCACCATCTAATCAGCTGCCAGAGTGGCCAGAATACAAGCAGGCAGAAAAACGTGAAAACACTAGACTGGCCTAACTTCCCAGGCTACATCTTTCTCCCATGCTGGATGCTTCCTGCCCTTGAACATTGGACTCCAGGTTCTTCTGTTTTGGGGTTCAGACTGGCTTCCTTGCTCCTCAGCTTGCAGACAGCCTATTGTGGGGCCTTGTGATTATGTGAGTTAACACTCCTTGATAAACTCCCATTTATATATACATCTATCCCATTAGTTCTGTCTCTCTAGAGAATCCTAATACACTCAAAAAACTAAAAATTGAGCTATCATGTGGTCCGATAATCCCACTGCTGGGTATATACCCCAAAGAAAGGAAGTCAATATATTGAAGAGACATCTGCACTCCCATGTTTGTTGCAGCACTGTTTACAATAAGTAAGATTTGGAAGCAAACTAAGTGTCCATTAACAGAAGAATGGATAAAGAAAATGTGATACACATACACAATGGAGTACTAATCAGCCATAAAAAAGAATGAGATCCAGTCATTTGCAACAAAATGTATAGAAATGGAGATCATTATGTTAAGTGAAATAAGCCAGGCACAGAATGACAAACATCACATGTTCTCACCTATTTGTGGGATCTAAAAATCAAACAGTAGATATAGAGAGTAGATAGTTGGTTACCAGAGGCTGGGAAGGGTAGTGGGAGGCTGGGTGGGAGGTGGGGACAGTTAATGTGTACAAAAAAAAATAGTTAGAAGAACAAATAAGACCTACTACTCAATACAATAAAAGGGATATTATAGTCAATAAGTTAATTGCACATTTTATAATAACTTTAAGAGTGTAATTAAATTGTTTATAACTCAAAAGATAAATGCTTGAGAGTATGGATACCCCATTCTCCATGACGTGTTTATTTCACATTCCATGCCTGTATCAAAATATCTCATGTACCCCCCAAATATGTATACCTACTATATACCCATAAAATTTTTTTAAGTAAAAATTAGGGTAGTGGGGAAACAAAGAAAACTCTTCCCATTGGTCTTCATGGGATAGATCCTTCTCATCATTCAGGTCTCAGCTTAAATGTCACTTCCTCAGAGGAATCTTCCTGGCTACCTTGTCCAATGTGCTTTAGCCTCAGGTGGGAATAACTTTCCATTTTCTTGCCCTAATTTTCTGTATAGCATTTACCAGTTGTGAAATGTTCTTGTCTATTTAGAATTTAAGCTCTACAGTAGCAAAGATGTATGTTTGCCACCATATTTCTGGAGACTGAAATGGTTACCGGCCCATTGTAAGTACGAAAGAATATAAAATGTATTAGCAAGTACTCTTGAGAGCACTTTAAACCACTGCTAGTCAGAATACAGGTTTGTATCATCTTTGTAGAAAGTAATTTCCCATTATGTCTCAGTTCAATTATTTTCAAACCTGTTTAAACCAGTAACACTATTTCTATAAAACAATTTTAAAATCAGAGTTAAGAGCAAAGATTTATAGAGTTATATAATACACATAATACAAAAAATATATACACCTACTATGTATGCACATAATTATTTAAAACAAAATTAAAATTTAAAATATAAGGTAGTGGAAAAAAGGAATTATTTTATATATACGTAAGCATATATATACACACACATATATATAGTAGCATAGTGTTATATATAATAAAATTAGAAACACCTCAGAGGTCTGACAAAGAGGAAATGGTAAATTAAACTATGATATCTTCACACAAATGGCAGTATTCATTCCACCTTGTTTTGGTAATCATACTTCCAAATATCTCTCCCCTACTGGATATGAGATTAGGTGTCCCATATCCCCTTAGCCAAGGGATAGACATTTGACCCAAGGTAAGCTAATGGAGTCCTTATCTGAAATATGAATATTTTGCACACAGAGAGAAAGGAAAAATGAAATATTTATTTATTCTTTCCATTGCTGGTGCCTAGACAAGGCTCTCAAGCAATTTTTGCTAATAAGCTTCACCAGGGCTCTCTGATTTCTGCTATGGCTGACATCCCACTGGATACACTGTTCTGCCTTTCTGGTTTGAAATAATTTCAAAATATAAAATTATTTCTAAACTTATTCATAAGTAGTTGTTGCTGTCTGAGAGTTCTTCATTGCCACAGCTAACCCAGCCTCTGCCCAAGTACCCTCTGCATGACCCAACATTCCAATAAATGAAGGGATAATGCCTAGCTCAGCAGCTGCATGGTTGGCTTTGGTTCAGAAAGGTACAGTGCTTCATGCCATTCAAGATATTTTCAATTCCACTCTTGCTTCCTGTCCTTAACAAGTCCCTTTGATTTTGTGTGTTCCGTCATATTTTTCCTTTAATTTCATATTTGCTACATTAGTTCAATTCAGTATTTGTGACTGGCAAAAGAAGAATTCTATTTGATGTACTCTAAGTCTTGTTTTCAATGTTGGAAAATTCTTAAGTCAAAAAAATAAGGACACAAAACTATGTGAGGCCTAATTTTATTTAAAATATATTTTGGCATTTATATCAAATATTTGCATGCATATATACATAGATACATGTAAAATATAGCAAAATCTTATAATGCTCATCTTTTGGTATTATAGTATAAGGAAAATATTCTTTATAATTTTCATTATTTTCCAAACTTTCTGCATCTATGTATGTATACACCGCTAAAGTTATATAATTTTAAAAATAATTAGGATGGATTATAGCTCTATCAGGGGGCTCAGCTGTTATGTAAGGAATTGTTAGAAGTGAATTTATAACCCTAATGACTAGGAATATTTTAATTACACATGTTGATCTTCTTAGCCTCATATGTCTATGTCATATACATCAATTTCATGATGTGTAATTCTTGCTGTGTTGATAAACAGACTTGATGCTAACATATCATTTTACAAGATAAATTACTTGATCACCCACTCTTTAGCAATTATGCCTATTCTCAATTCATACAATGTTTAGGAAACTATTAACCCTTCAGCTGTCATTGGCCTTTACTATGGTACTGGAGTGTACCTAGGAAAAAATTCTATCTAGAAAGCATTGAAACACAAATTCATTCACTTTTTAAAGGGAAAAATTGGGAAACATGGTAGCATTGTCCATGGATAGAGTTTGTAGCTAGATCTTTTCTTGTATGAGTGCTTTGAAAAATGCCACATTTTCATAAAATTCTGGAAAAAAAATTCTCACTTCAAATTGCTGAATTAGTGTTTATAAACCAGAAGACAGAAAGTGTTGTGTTCAACAGCCAAACCTCCTGGTGACCCACAGCTGTGTCTGGACCAGGACTGCACATTTAACTCGAGGATGAAGTGCCTCTTTGGGTACCTCACTCCCCAGCATGGAATGTTAATGAGAATTCTCTACCAGATGTGTGGATTTCATGCTAGACAGGAATAATATTGAAAAGTATGCAATTAAACTTTTAACTTCTTTTTTTTTCAGATAAAAAGAATGGGAAGGTATTATAAATAAATATACTTTAATGGTTGTTACTATTATATTAGAAATTAGTTGCATAATTCACTTCACAGTTTAATAATAGGTAAAATTAATTGAGGCCACATGTACCTACTTATGGCCATTTGAATGTATCTAGTGTGGTAGGTGACCCTTGCAATTGTTCCTGAGATTCTCTGCTGAATATTTCTCTTCTCTCATCTCCTGGCCAGACTCAGAGGAACCAATGGGGTATTTGGAGCAACCACTATGTGGAAGGAACCCAGATTCTGAGTAAGCAGGTGGGCCACCAGCCAAATAATTAATTGACATGAATGAGTAATAAAGATGATGTGTTAACAAATAAAGACACATAGAAATAAGCATATTTGTGATATATAATATACACTTATAAAATCTAAATAAGTATAAAACTTTACCAACATCATAAGGAAAATAAAAGTCGTGTAGGGCTTGAATGAAGAGGAAAACACATCTGGAGAGGATATGACTCAGGATAACCACTGCCTTTTCTAGCAATTCCTGACTGCTCAGGTTTGATTAGCACTTCCCACCTGACCCTGTGTGAAGCTCACTTGGCTTATTTGTCTGAATCTCATCTGTACAGTAAGCTCCTCGCAGCCAGGCTATTATCTTATTTATCTTGAATTACTTGTAATCACTTAGTCCCAGAAACATACATAGATGTTTCTCAGTAAATATTTTTTTAATGAGTGATGTATGAAAATGAGAAGCATTTCACAGCTGGACAGTAGAGATTGCATTTGTTAATAGAATTTTGATGGTGGTGACTCTGATGAGAAGGACATTCCAATCGGAGCAAACAGTGTTAACAAAGAGCATCATAAAAAATAGGTGAGCAAGGCCATACAATGCTAGGCTGGAGGTCTCTGTAGCTAAAATTCACATTTTCTAATGCATGTTAGTAGGATAAATGTCTTTTTCTTTGTCTACCGGTGTTTGTCTCTGTTTCTAATGTGTGTATGGCAGCATATGTGAATTTTGAAAGTAAGCACAGAGAAGATGGGTAACATTCTAGAATATAAAACTAACATAGTATCACAGAGTTTCAAAATGACAATGACATCTATATGTAGAAAACAAAGTTGGTGAACATTAACAACATGAACTTTCTATTTTAATAAGAAAAAGTGAAAATAAAGAATAATGGTATTGTAGAGATCAAAATAATTTACCAATAAGATTAAAATTTTGTTAACTAGTTTGCTTTTACTGATAAATCATGTAAAAACACTTACTTAGTCAAAGTATATTGATTGAGTGTGTATTATGGGTTAAGTGCTATTCTGAGTGCCATTTATGCACTGGGAATAAAATAAACATAGTCCCTGCTCTATTTTGTAACTATAGTCTGGTAGGTTAGTTAGATAAATAAATAAATAGTGTAAAATGATAAGAATCATGATGAATACTATGAATAAAGTAAATAGAGTGCAGAGACATAAAATAATTGTGAAGAATCTTCTTGTTTAGAATAAGTAGAGAGGCCCTTCTAACAATGTGACAATTAAGGTAAGTCATGTAAGGCAGAATCAGGCAAGTGTGTTCTAGGCACAGTGCCAGTTGCAGATGTTATTCCAGATATTAGTCAGAGCACCTGCCATCCTTTCTTCATTCACCAAATATTTAGTGTGTGGCTACATTAGGTAAATCGACATACTCAGTGCTTAAAGAGATAGAAAAATGGACCAGGCACAATTTCTGTCTTCAGGGAGGGATTTTAATTTTGAAATTATAACTGGCCATGTTGTGCAGCAGCTGGCTCCTACACATATGAGAGCTGCTTGTTAAATACTCAGGAATGTTGTAACCTGCTTGTTAAATAGTTGGTATCCTAAATCATCCACGGTAAGAGTATTTACATTACAATAATTGGCAGTCATTATAAATCAGGGTGTTTTCTTTTCTCTAGAGAGTTTGTGGTTAAATATTTACCAATAACCCAATACTCATCAGTTGTAAGGCTGACTCAAGAGGAACTGAAGCTACTTGTTGACTTTAGGCTCTATTATATTCTACTATCAGCTGTTTACATAGGGTGCAACTTTGAAAAAGTGCAAAAAGGATTATTTTATATTGCCATCTCAATATTGACAATGCAAAGTGCTTTCAGTAGCTTTTAGGGTTGGAAATTTGAGACTGTAAACTTGATAAGATCGACATTATGACTCTTATTCCCCCTCTACCCTCAGCATTAACCAGACCTGTGATCATTGCTCATGAAGTTTGCTCTTCCAGGAATACTCTCGCCATCACAATCTCCATCTGTCCAATCCTGTTGTCTTTCAAGTATGAAATGATATCTCCCATCTTAGAAGAAAGATTTCATTTCCCCCACACTCCCTCCTTCAATAGCTCCATTTCTTCATTTTTCATTCCAAGTTCCTATTTTCATCCCAAGCCCCAAAGTTCCTATTTCAAGATTTTGTCTCCATCACGTCACTAAACTGTTCTTGTGAAGGGCAGCAAATTCAAAGGACAATTATCAGTCCTTGTCTTCCTCAATCTTGCAGTGATATTTGATACAGATGGTCCCTCATCATTCTTCACACTTGCTTGTGTGAGGCACATTTTCTCCATTTTCCTCCTACAGCACCGGCCACTCCTTTCGGTCTGCTTGGCTGTGTACTCATCCCAATTTCAAATTCTAAATACAGGAGTTCCCTAGGTTCGGTCATTGGGAATTTTTCCTCTCTATTGACTTTAATTGGTACTTATGTATTGATTATGTATTAGGTATTGATGACTGACTTATTCTGAGTTCCAAGCACTTAGTGCAGCATAGAAAGCCCCTTCACAGTCCAGCCTCAGCCCAGCTATCCAACATCATGGCCTTCCATGCTTCAATTGACTCACCATGCTTGATCACACAGAAGTTCTAATTTTTTTCTTGAAGAAATAAAGCTGAGTCTTTAAGACTTCATTTCAGTTTCCCTCTGCTTATAATACTCTGCCCCTATTTCTTCAATGACTTACTGACATACTTTTTTCAGGGCCCTGCTTTAATGTTGTCTCTCAGACCATCTCATCTAGAATGTCAACACCATAATCTTACAATTCTTTATTTTTCTTCATACTAATTATTTTTGCATCTATATAATATATATGCACACGCATATGTATAAAATCTCACTAATATAGTGGTAAAACACTTTCTAAAATGTCTACCAATACAATATTATTTAATATACTATTTAATATATAGCATAAATTGCAAATATATAGTACTTAGCATATAGTAGAATGTCATGTAATATAACATAATATACTCTCCCTAGAATGTAAACTTCCTGAGAACAGAAAGCTATCTTTCCATAGTTCCATCACCCAAAACAGTAAGAACTTAAAATACATTTTTTGAATGACTGCAAAATCACCTAAAATTAATAATCCCCATGTAGTCTTTTATTTGACTATTTTACACTTCTTTACCCTCCTCCTTTTATCCACTGAATGCACAATAATCTAGGCCATGCAGTAGTAACTTATGAGAACCAGGGCTTGAACCCAGATATTTTCATTACTTTTTACGTCAAATACATTTTTTCCATTATATTGCCACCTCTAATCATATATGTTTTTAGAACCAGTTAGTCTGTAATATCAAATGCCATGGGCAATTTCTGACCACAAGATTTAATCATCAGGAAGATCTATTGAATATCTATGAGGTGTCCACTCTATTGGTGCTTGGGATCCAAAAACAAATAAAACACTGCTCTTGCATCCAAAGGACTCTGTCTTACACAGTATACATGCAAAAAATTATTGCACTAATTTCTGGGGAAATTATGTACAACTTGTACAGCAAAAGCCTCATATTTCAACGTTAAAAATTATTTTTGCAGAATGAATTTCTACACATACTTGCACATATGCACACACACATATGCACAATCATACATACGCACTTTTTAACAACCTTAATGTATGACTACATGATATGAACTCTTTCTTTTTGAGGATATTTATATTTCAGGGCCAGATATAACCACAGAAACATCTGACCTTAGCAGAAATATTATTCCTTCTTATTTGTCAAAAGTTGAGCATTAAAATCAAATGTGAGACTAGGAAATAGCAGCTTCACTTGGAGATTTCTCCACAGAGTTCTTGCTTTCAAAATAAAGTCAGTGGAAAAGAAAACGCAAATCCCTTTTCAATTATTCATTTTTTCCAACTTGGAAATTTTTTCAATACTTATTCTTTACTCTGGATATCAGTTATTCTTTTCACTGACTTGCATTATCTTTCCATATACACATATTTTCCAGGATCGTATTTGGCCTACAAATAACCTCACAGGTAATTTATTTTGCAAATAGTTCATGTTTGATCTAGGTGGCAAGGCAAATAGTTTTCATATTATTTAGCTGACTAGGGTGGAAGGTGGAAAAGAAAATTTTATTTGACGTTTCCTGTCAGTAAGCTGCTAGCGCTAAGAACAGAAACTCTGCGTAAGTAATAGCACTGGCTACTAAACTCTTTCATGCAATGATGATGCTAACTGTATCTTAATAGAATGATGTTGGCATGTCTTCCTTGAATATATTAAAAAGTGTATAAGGTTGATTAAACAGTCCCAAGCAGTCAGCGTTGCTCTTGGTAAGAACGTATTCCAAAAGCAATATGGATTTGAAAGTGTCATCTAAAAAGCACAAAAAGCTTTTATTGTAAAATGTGGTATCTAGCCTCTAAAATGTATAATGATGTTGATTTTTATTACCATTCTGAATACAATAATTAAATTGAAGATTGATGGCTTAAGACACCCTCTTCATTTAGAATATGCAAGAACAATACTAAAATATTAATGATGATAATAATTAACATTCATGCTACATATATTTGTCAGTCTTTTGCAACATAATTTCTCTGAAGACTTTAAGAAATCCTTCAATCAGAGATCTATGAGGTAACTTAGCATAGATAATTCATATTTTTAAGTAATATTAGCCTGTAAATTTTTAAAAATCATAATTTATAGTTATCTGTCTTTCTACAAAATTATTCTTTGGAAACAAAAACCTCTCACATTCGCCACTCATTGTTTGGGGAATCTACAAGTGTATTCCATGAATGTGCTGCACAGTAGTGTCCTTGGCCACTGGTTAGCACCCACCATTTTCCTGCCCCAATTCCTGCTTGCTGTGGTGGAATCTCCTGTCTCTGTTGATGCCAAAGCAACAAATGCGCCATCAAATATCCTGTCTATGAGGAAAAAGGAAACCTCAATCTGAAACAGCCAAAGAAAACTGCTGACATCAAGGCAGTTCACAGCATGAACTATGAAAGTTCCATAGAGAATTTACTCAAAGACCATAAATTTTTATCTGCCTCCCCCCCCCTTTTTTTTTTTTTTTGATAGTACAAGTTGAACTCAAAACTGGGCCATCCTCAGAACCAACTGCCTCCTCAGCCCTTCAACATGACATTGAAACAGTTTTTCCCTTCAAATTTACAAGGAGAAAGGCCATCCCAACAATGTTAACTATCACTTTCCTATGAAAGTCATAAATAAGAATGTTTATGTGCAATCTACTGATTTTTAAGTCTTGATAGCTAATTTAAACCTTGTGAATAATATTCTTATTATAATATAGAAATAAACTTTAATTATGCATTACACGTAGAAAAAGAAGAGCTAGGATGTTTATAAAGAAGATTATTTTTAAATCAATTCAGTTCAACAATATTGTTTAATAGTTGGGGGAAAATCTAGGTTTACAATCAAAGCGCATTAAAATCACAGCACTGGTTAACTAGTCTACAGGATGAATTCGTTCTTCTTCATCCTCAGGAAATATTCCTGAATACTATTGTGGGAACAGCTCTTAACTGGACAGCTGTTATATACATCTTTAGTAGAGACAAGATTCCTGAGAAACTCTTATGTGGGATATAATTTTGCCTCATACCTCCTCTTTAAAGAAAAGCAAGAAGTTCTGACATGGATAGCAAATAAGAAGCAAGTAAAAAAATGTCAACACTTCCTGTGTGGCACGGCATAAATAATATGGCTGTGTGCAAAAAAACTATAGAGAATATAAGGACTTTAGGGAAAACTAAGGCTGATGGAAGGGATAATGGTTAAAACAAGGAGTAGCCTGGGGACCATAAAACTCCATGATCTCTACCAGTCTCCATCAAGCCACCTGAAAGAGACATACTAAAAAAGTCTGTTTGCTATGCAAATATAGCCTTGAGACAAATATGCTATTCCACTCTTCAAAAAAAAATTGCTGTCCATAAATTTCCCTTGTGAGGTAAGGCAAGAGCAGGACTTGGGGGGGGGGGGGCGGTCGGGGGAATCAGCACGTACTGAAGTGTCACTGCTGCCCAAATATCATACACAATGGGAGGAAAAGTAAGGTAGGCTACCCACAAGTTCTGGACTCCTGTTGTAAAAAGGGTAATAACATAAGAAACACATGAAATTTTTGTATCATGACATAAAGTAAAAGGAGATTTTTATAGACAAATTAAAGTTTTGAAGTTTTGAAGTGAGCAATTAAGCTTATGATTAATCACAGAAAATATGTTATTGTCCTGATTTGAGAATAGCTTCTGGCAAGGAAAACTCAGAATGTTGCCCACTCCATCAGATTACTACTCTGCATAGTAGAGATAAGTAATCTCCCTAAAATAAAGATGATTCAGCACCAGTTCCTCACTCCATGAGGTTAAGTCTGAGTATGAGACTGAGTATGAGTCAACATTATCATGATGAGAGCTACCTATCTTTATAAATTTAATAAAGATCTTAAATCAGTGAATGATAAATCATCAGGTCATTTCATTTTTAAAATTTTACATAGTTCTTGGCTGTGTATGTATCTTAAAAATGATTGAATTTTACGGTTTCTGTTGAACCTTGTTTCTTCACAGCTTTGAACAGAATTCAATGGACACATAAAACTAAAACTGATAGCACAAAAACTTCTCATAAGACCTGAAATAAAGTGAATACCAGAAAAGAAAGGTATGGTTAAACTGTTGTACAAAATCTTAAGCAGATTAACATAACTTTATTATTGTATACATCATTTAAATATTTGGAGACTTTTCATATTTTCAACAAAGGCAGACTCTAACAATTTTTATACTATCAGAAAGGCTTAACATCAAAGATTTCTCTTATCTGAAATGTGTTGGTACTTTCCTTGTGGATGTCAATACTACAGTGATAATGCCCTTGAAATTGATCTCTGAACCCCAGATTTTCCTGATATACTTTAGCATGTGATTTGAAACAGTCTGCTAATTCCTTGCATATTTTAGTCATCAAAAGTGGCTAACATGATTAAACAATAAAGTCGGCATAATGCATCTCCATACACAAGAATAATTGTGAGTGAACGTGATTTAGAATTCTGAAGTTTGCACCAAACAGGGACATTTGGAATTGGCCTGTTGCAATAAAAATTTACTATGCATATTTTTCTTGGAGATAAATTTTCTAAGATATGTTTAATCTGTGTCTTAAATTATAATTTTGCCTGGCCACTTTAGCCCAGAGTCAGGCAAACTATACTCCCTGGGCAAATCTGTGTATCTCCCATTTTTATAAATAGAGTTTTGTTGAAACCACAGCCACACCAACAAGCATTCCTTATTGTTCTATGGCTACTTTTGTGCTACAACAAAAAAAGTTGTATTACGAAACTGTATGGTCTGAAAACCCTAAAATATAGTTTCTTGCTCTTTGTAGAAAAAAGCTGTCAAAGCCTATCTTTAAGTCTTAATTATTATGTTTACAAACCAAGACAACGTTTATCATGAGAGCTACCCTATCATTTATTATCCACTAGCATTGTATTAAACCTTCCCATACTTCTTTCGTCTCACTTCAGTTCTGGTGAGTATTTGTTATTCCCATTAAATGTATGAGAAATGGGCCGGGCGCGGTGGCTAAGGCCTGTAATCCCAGCACTTTGGGAGGCCGAGACGGGCGGATCACGAGGTCAGGAGATCGAGACCATCCTGGCTAACACGTGAAACCCCGTCTTACTAAAATACAAAAAACTAGCCGGGCGAGTGGCGGCGCCTGTAGTCCCAGCTACTCGGGAGGCTTGAGGCAGCGAGGAATTGCATGGAACCCGGGGAGGCAGAGCTTGCAGTGAGCTGAGATCTGGGCCACTGCACCTCCAGCTGGGCGGCGACACAGAGCGCGACTCCGTCTCAATAAAAAAAAAAAAAAAAAAAAAAAAAAACAAAAAATGTATGGAGAACATGAGATAGCTTTAGGAAGTTTTAAAGTGCTTTGCTCCATGTAAACAGTGGAACCAGGATCCAGCCTCAACTCTGAATCAAAATCCATATTATTCCTCTTAATCCATCTCATCTCCAGTAACTCCGTGGTCTTCCTTTCTCCAGACAACTTGCATGATTTGAATCTAAGAGAAATAGTGCCAATAGATTAAGTAAGTGTCTTAGCCACTTGGATGTGAAGTTATGCTTA
Organism: Rhinopithecus bieti; assembly: GCF_001698545.2. Taxonomy (NCBI): domain Eukaryota; kingdom Metazoa; phylum Chordata; class Mammalia; order Primates; family Cercopithecidae; genus Rhinopithecus; species Rhinopithecus bieti. Next base: position 191,055 of record NW_016805139.1, on the reverse strand, counting down.
ATATAGAAAAGAGGGAGAAATAGCTTTTAAAGTTTCCTGGAAGTGTAAAGAGTTCAATCTAAGTACTCAGATTGCCACAGTCTGTTTCAAAGTTTTCAAATAAGCCTGTGACTAATGGGAGGCACAATTTGTTTATTAATAAGTAAGTGTCTTTTGGCAAACAACATATGTCAAGCTTCACTTCTTCATCTTTTAAGAAGGAATAAAAACCATGGGAATTTGGGGTTATCACGAGAACATCTGCATGCTCAGTCTTGTCTGGCCAGTTTGACCTTCTGTCAAAGTGTATGAAAAAATAGTTTTTACTCAAAGCAGACAGGCAAAACAGTCAGCTGTGACTTTTGGCAGAGGACTTTTTTCCCGTACCCCCACCCCGCCTGTCCATGGACTATTTATTATTTTTCTCCTGAAACAGGTATGCCTCGCCTGTTCTCCAAGATATGTCATATATTTCTTGGGAATTATCAGCAAAGTATTTCAACATGGTCTTTCTCTTCCATTCCAGGATGACAGCCTTAACCCAAGTTTTAGGACTCTCATGGGAAACTTGCAAAGTAGATGACTTGTTTGTTTACATCTTTAACCCCACATTTACCCATGGAGAATTTGAGATAGTTCCAAGAATATAAACGTTAAACTAACAGGCTGTATCATCTGAAAATAGCAACTTGATTCTGTTCTGGCAACTTCCAGAGGCGGGATATTTTCACACAGAAGGATACATCCCTTGGTGTGGAAGGGAAAAGAAAGAGAATAAAGATATATGTCATTATACTTTGAAACTCTTATATGAAAACCTTAAAATTTCAAAGGAAAAGTATTCTTAAAAGACATCTAGTCTAACTCCCAATTTGTGAAAGAGTAAACTGAGGACTTCATCCCAAGGTAGGATGTAAGACGCAAGCTGTCCCAGACTCTACTTCTCAACTGTGCAGTCAAGGAGCATCAATCACATGGACACAATGCAGAACCCTCCAGGCATCCTGTGAAAGACACTGGGCTATCCTGTAAATCTACTAGTTATCTAGGGAGTCCTTCTTTTGAGTTTGGAAATTATGCAAATTTAGAAAATATATTTGGTTTACAAAGAATAAATAAGATCACCAATAAAATGACTTTGAAAAGTTAAATCATTATGCAATCTGAGATGATATTATTAGTAATAACCTGCTCTCCACTCCCTTCTAAAAATTTTAGTACTTATGACAAAAGAAAAATTATGGAAATTTGACATTAATTGTTAAATTGTTTTCTTCTAGTTGTGAAATCATTTTTTTTAATAGCCTATAAAAGCAAGAGCCATGTAAAAAAATTATTTTCTTCATCTTTTCGTCTTTCTTCAGCCCTTCTTCCAACTCCAACCCTTGCTGTCTCTCCCTGTTCCCAGTCCCCTTTGCGTCTCCACCCAAGAGGGAAATGCTATTTCTGAACCATGAAAATGGGGAGACTGAGATCAAGGAATTTCTGGAATTGTTGAGTTTCCATGCTGGAGTGTTCTTTGCAACAGTGGCCAAAGTTCAAATATTAAATAATACATTTAAAATTACATTGACAGAACTCAGGGGCATATTTTCACTAAATGAAAAGCACAGGGCTCTTAAGTACATATTTCCTCATTTGGTTTCATTTCTTAGACCAAGTTCACATTTTTTTTCACTGTCTAAATGTGTACAGAGTTTGTAGCCAGGCTGTGACACCCCGCTTCCATGTTCCTTCCACAAATTAAGCTACTAAGGACATTTTCCTGCTCATATTCATCATTTATGTGTCCTCGTGGTATTGCATTTGATAGTGGAAAATATTATCAGCATATTATTCCAATGACTTTGGCAAAATATACTATCCTTAATTGTAGTCTATTACATACACTATGTGAGACCAAGACTTGCAAAATTTTTCCCCCGTTTCCTGAGTCATCTTGTCTGGCATTTCACAATACATTCCAAGGAGCAACAGAAGGAGAGTAACCGCAACAGTAGCAGAAGCAATTCTTTGAGAGGAAATGCCTTTGTTTGAGGGGAGGAAAGAAAAACAGAAAAAATAAAGGGAGGCAGAGAGAGGGGGAATCAGCACTGTGAGAGATTAAGAAAATAAGGAATATAGGTTATTCATTATTCACCTTCTTGTAGGATGGTTCTAACAACTCAATGGGTGAAACAATAGAAGATAAGGATAAAGTAACTCAGAAAAAGAAATTAGAAGCAAAACAGGTCTTGATCTTGGTCTGTCTTCTACCCAATTATACTTTGGTTTTGTTTGGGGGCAGGCCAAGCAGATTTAGGACACTTTAGGATTGGTGCACTGGGGGAAGAGGTATGAGCTTCCAAGTTTAAGTTTTAGCCTTTGATATGGTGCTATTATTTAGTCTAAGGATTTTCCTGCTGTGTTCAGTGGCATTATACACAAATAAATACCACTTTCCTTTCCAAAACAATCTCCAAGTGTGGATGATTGAGGAAAGTGGCCTCAAATTTTCTGTTGATCCTGGGGATATTTATCCAGTTTTTAAGGGAAAATCAAGGATTGTTTTTTTCTCACCTATCAAGCGAAGCTACTATTAATTAAATGGCAGAGTCCACCAAAAAGATCTATCATCCCAGAAACAAAGGTATGCAGTTTGCACCTACACTTTGACTAGTTATTGAATAATGGTAAATGGATGTATGACAGCACAGACAGGAATAGTAAAGGATTGTATGAGTAGGATCAAGCAGAAACATATTCTCAAGCTGTTTCATGCTCCCAAAAAGATTCCTGAAAATTATACATACTGGCCAAAATATTTTTGAGACTATTTTTCTGACATCTTGCTGACTTTGTATTTCTACAATTTGAGTTTCACAAAGACAGTATAGTTAGACAATATACTTTATAATAGATATTATTTGTATAAAAATAATATTACCTTGTAACAGAGCAGAGAGAAGGCTGAAACTAGCTCCAGTCAACTGCCTTAAATGGTTGCATGTCAGGAACACTTTAGATTAGGGTCAGGAAAGGAGAGGTAACTTCATCAACTGGCTTCATTGCCATAGTAAAAGAATTTAGTTGTCATCTAATAATTTCCCAAAGACAAGAAACCTGGGCACAACAGGACCTAGTGGCACTAAATGCACTCACATAGATGGGATGGAGGCAGAAATTGAGATTAAAAATCCTGAACTTTCTAGAGCTTATTCATTTGTTTATATTGCAGAGTATGGGGTTAACGAGAGGCTGATTAATGAAGTTTCTACAGGAGGATTTGTGTTATGTTCTGTCATTCTACCACAGAAAAGTTGTCAAAGCATTTGAATTGAGTTTAGGTCTCCCATCCACCTACACAGAACTGAGGAGAGACTGAAATGTATGCTTGCAAATGACCATTAAGCTGGGTTAATTCTTCCTCAAAGGGAAAAGGAACAAAGGAGAAGAGTGTTACAGCATCAGGGAGCCATTATACAAGACTGGAGTCCCAGGAAGGTGCTTCAGTCTTTCTGTGTTCCTGCTTTTTTTCCATAAGAGAGTGCAGCTAGGAGTTGTTGTTATTGTTGTTGTTGTTGTTGTTTTTAATATAACTTTTATTTTAAGTTCAGGGCTACATATGCTGGGTTTTTATATAGGTAAATGTGTGTCATGGGAGTTTGTTGTACAGATTATTTCATCGCACAGGCATTTAGTCTAGTACCTATTAGTTATTTTCCCTGATCCTCTCCCTCCTCTCACCTCCAGCCTCTGGTAGACCCCAGTGTGTGTTGTTCCCCTCAATGTGTCCATGTGTTCTCATCATTTAGCTCCCACTTATAAGTGAGAACAACTGGTATTTGGTTTTCTGTTCCTGCATTAGTTTGATAAGGACAATGGCCTCCAGCTCCGTCCATGTGCCTGCAAAAGGCATAATCTTATTATTTTTTGCGGTTGCACTGTATTCAATGGTGTATATGTACCACATTTTCTTTATATAATCTGTCATCGATGGGCATTTAGGTTGATTCCATGTCTTTGCTATTGTGAGTAGTGCTGCAATGAACAGACACATGCATGTGTCTTTATAACAGAATGATTTACATTCCTTTGGGTATATACCCAGTAATGGGGTTGCTAGGTCAAATGGTATTCTGTTTTAGGTCCTTGAGGAATAGCCACACTATCTTTCACAATGATTTCAACTAATTTACATGCCTACCCACAGTGTATAGGTGTTTTCAATTTTAAAATTTGTAATTAATTCTCTCAGCAGAAATAATTTCTGCAGGACCCTGATGGCAGTTGACAACATGCTCATCTTTGACAGAGTTTACCAGTTATTTACAGCCAAAGTAGTGTTGGATAACAAATCCCAGAAAACTCAGCAGCTTAGAATTATAAATATTAGCTAGCTTATAGGTCTTTAGGTTAGCAATTTAGATTGGGCTTAGCTAGGGTACCTGGGGTGACTCAGCTCTCCTTCATGTCCCTTTTATCCTCAGAAGGCCCACCTCTTTGTTCTCATGGTGGTCATCATGGCACAAGAGGGCAAGGGTGGTAACAAATAAGCACTTTTCAAGCCTCTTCTAATGTCAACTCTGCTAACATCCCATTGGCCAAAGGCAGCCCCACTGCCAAACCAGAGTAAAGGGGACATCACCCCAACCATGGCAAAGAGTATAGATGCACAGTGAGTGAAGTATTGGAGTCATCAATCTAGCATTTCACTCAAGGCAAACATGTGTAGTTATTTGGGCAGCCTGTGGGCCTTCAGCTTTCCTGGAATGATAAGATGCTGGCAGGAGAGAGATAGCAGTAAGAGGGGAAAGACTTTTAAAGAAAAGAAATGTTTTTAGTAGAGTTAGATGAGCCCTTGGCCAAGTAGAAAAACAAGCTATGAAGATCTATGTGAAATGACCTGCTGATGTGATTGGCAGAACATCAGCACTTTGGCTGACTGTTTAGGGAAGAAAGAAAACACATGCTTTTTGCTTGTCTGTTTGTTTTTCATATTATCCACTATATGCCAGAATCACATTAGGCTATTAGTATTCCTCATTTCAATGAACCCTTGCAATATTTCTAATGTTTTTGTGTAAATATCTCCATTATCTCCATTTTATAGGTGAAAACACTGAATATGGGTTAGCTTTTTAAAACATAACAGTGCAAGCAAATGGTGGAGTTACCTTTTCTGATTTCAGATGTTGTACTCTCTCTACCACTGCATTCTGTACACATATTTACATCTAGTGTGAATCATCTCCTGTCAACTTTTTTTCCTAAAGAATTCCCACAGGAACAATGAGTTGTGAAAACAGGCATCAGTGTGAAAAAACAGAAAAACAAAAACCTGGCATAATTCACTTTTCTGACCTTTTCTCCCAGGACTGTTTTGAATGGTTTTTCTTTGTAATAGATGAAGAACACATGCACAGGTCCAACCCAGAGCACAAAAGGCAGAACATCTACATGAAGCAGAATTTTTTAAGCAGGATGTTTTCTTGACTTTAGGTCACCTGGGAATAATTATCTGCATTTCTGTTTTAAGGTATTTTACCTTATTGAAAAAATATAAGACAAATGTTGTATGAGGGACTTCTGACTTTCATGTGTTTGCTGCTCTGGGCTGACAAAATGTTCAGCTCTCTCCTGTAACATATGCTTCAGTATTACCAATCATCGACAAAAGGTACATGCCCCAAAATTCCACTTACTGCCATTGACTTCTGGCCACAAGCAAACTTCTTCACAGTGTGTATGTCATTAGCATTAGCCACTGAGTCAATCTGCTGAAAGACTGTGGAGATGGCATGTAAGAACCAGCACCAAAGCCTGGGCCCCACCTTCATCCAGGAAACCCTCAGAAGATTCTACCGACACTGGGTATCCAACTTTCAGCTTATTCTTGGCAACTTGGACATGTGTATTAGAAAGGTTTCCTTGAGCAGAATTTATATGAAGTCTATACAGGGCAAAGCAACTCAGCTCACTCATGCTGACTCATGAGACTCATTAGATAATGAGCAACTATAGCCCCATCTCCTGGTACCCTTTGTACCCATTCAGGCTACACATGATTTTAAATAACCATTTGTCAGGTCTCTTTCTACACTGAGCAATTGATTTGATGCTGGTGTATTTGTATACAGCCTCTGGTTCAAGGGCTTGACTTCCACAAGCACTGAAATACAAAAAAAGCAGAAGGAAGGGAGGGCAGCTTGGATCCAGACTACTGTTGAAGCCTAGCTCTAAAATATATCTCTAGACACATATTTTATAGAATAATTTTTATAATAGAACAGGGTATAAAAGTTAAAAATAATAGAAAATTATATATTTTCTATTATATATTCTTGACCTCCTGATGTTCCCACCTCAGCCTTCTGAGTAGCTGAGACTATAGGCATGCTCCATCGTATCTGGCTAATTTTTTGTAGAAATAGTGTTCTGCCATGTTGCCCAGGCTGACACCTACCCTTGATAAACTGTCTATCTAGATCCCTGGAACACAAACTTGGAGAATTCTAGATTGTGTCTACTTTTTCATATCCCTCGTCTGATCTTATAATAAATCATTTAGAGTTTCCCTCATAATTAGGCCTCAGACAACATTCTTCCCTCAATTCCAACTGTCATTTCTTTTGTTAATATTCTACTCATTTTTCTCTTGGATTCTTGCAATGGCCTCCTCATGGGTCTCATCTCGTACACTCTCATCTTCTCCACATCCATTTTCTACATTGAAGGAAAATTCTCTTTAACTTTTATCTTAATTTCAGGAGTATGTGTGCAGGATTTTTATGTAGGCAAATTTGTGTCATGGGGTTTTGTTGTAGTTGTGCAGATTTCATTACTTGGGCATTAAGCCTAGTATCCATTAGTTATTTTCCAGATCCTCTCCCTCCTTCTTCTCTCCACCTTCCAATAGGCCCTAGTGCATATTGTTCCCCTCTGTGTATCCATGTGTTCTCATCATTTAGGTCCCACTTACAAAGGAGAACATGTGGAATTTGGTTTTCTGTTCTTGCATTAGTTTGACAAGGATAGTGGCCTCCAGTTCCCCTGATATACTTGCACAGGACATAATCTTGTTCTTTTTTGTGGCTGCATAGTATTCAATGATGTATGTGTACCACATTTTCTTAATATAATCTGTCATTGATGAGCATTTAGGTTGATTCCATGTCTTTGCTATTTTGAATAGTGTTGCAATGAACATACAAACATGTGTGTATTTATAATAGAATGATTTATATTCCTTTAGATATATACCCAGTAATGGGATTGCTGAGCCAAAGGGTATTTCTGCTTTTAGGTCTTGGAGGAACTGTCACACTATCTTCCACAATGGATGAACTAATTTACACTCCCTCCAACACTGTATAAACATTCCTTTTTCTCTGCAACCTCACCAGCATCTGCTATTTTTTACTTTTTGATAACAACCATTCTGACTGGTGTTAGATGGTATCTCATTGTGGTTTTGATTTGCATTTATCTAATTATCAGTGATGTTGAGCTTTTTTCAATAGTTTGTTGGCTGCTTACATGTCCTCTTTTGAAAAGTGTCTGTTCATGTCCTTTGCCCACTTTTTAATGGGGCTGAGTTGGAAAACATCACTGTCTTGCTACAAATACTTCAGTAAAAATCCTGAACTCTTTCATATGGCCCCAAAACACTTTGTAAGCAACCCACGTCTCTGGCTGTATGCCAACCACCTCCTACAATGCTGACAAAAGGAGAGGATGGATGAGGAGTTGGTTAAGTTTTGAAATGTAGGAGAAAGAAGCAAGTTAATATGATTAATGGGTCTACAACCATGGCACCCAGGAATCCAAATGACTTGTCTTTATTGATTTACTCATTTTATTAACAAATACTTTCTGTGAGCCTCCTGGTAATGGCTGGAGGCTAGGGATCTAGGAGTGAAACAAAGTACATCTAGGTGCTAGGGATGTATCAGTGAAATAAAACAAATTGTTGTTCTCAAGGGGGAAATAATGACAACAAATAAAAACGGAAAGCTATAACATAGCATACTGGCATGTAATGTGAAAAAAAAAGGAAAGGAAACAGGATTAAAGAAACACGCAGGGGAAGAGGTGGTTAGAACATGCTATTTTATACAAGGTGGTCAGAGACGGCATCACCGAGAAGGTGACATTTCAGCAGAGACCTAAAGAAAGCAAGAGAGAGTATGCCGTGAAGATATGTATGGAGAAAATATTCCAGAGAGAAATAACAAGTGCAAAGGTCCTGAAGCAAAGTCAGATTAAGGATATTTGTGGAATATAAATTAGGCCATGGTGGCTAGAGCAGAGAAAGTGAAGGGAGAGAAGTAGGAGGTGAAGTCAGAGCAGGAATCCATGAAAACTTGAAGGTCATTCTAAGGATTTTGGCTTGTACTAAGAGGGAATTGGGGAGCACTTGCAGAGTTTTGAACAGTGACATGATCTCTCTGGACTTCTCTCTTTGTATCCATGTTTTGGGGAGGGGCACACTACTTGGATTTCCTTATTCTTACTCTCCTGAGTATCTCCATATGCTGCTACCTTTGCCTGGAACATCCTTCCCACTCACATCTGACCCTCATTTGACTGTCAGTCATGTAGTACATCTTCAGGTTTCATCATATATATGGTGGAAGTATCAATTCTTCTCCAAGAACGATGGAGTCGGTGCACTTCCTAAGTGCCCCCATGACATTTTCTGTCAGGACAATTTTGGGTATAAAAAAGAAAGCCTAACAGTGGTTGAAACCACAAGAAATTACTTGCTTGCCTATGAGATATCCAGAGATAGAGAGTATTGATATTAGTTAAGCATCTCAGGAATATTCACAAGGATCCCGGCTCTTGCTATTCTTCTGCTTCACCACTATTAGCATGTCATGTTCCAGCTTGCCCCAAGGGTTGCAATGTGATCACCATCTTGACCTCACAGTCATGTGACTTCAAACAATGGAATCCAAAACAAGGTCAGAGAGAAGGGATTCCTAGAGCTTTCCTTTTGCAGTGTCCTTGCCTCTTGTCAGGGGAGAATAGCATTCCCAGAAGCTCACTAAAAGTCTCTTTATGTCTAATTAGCCAGGACTAATGCATATCTTTTACATTAAGTTTTTATTTAGCAATTTATTTTTAATCTTTTAATTTTATTTTAGGTTTGGAGTGCATGCACAGGTTTGTTATATAGGTTAAATTGTGACTCAGGGATTTGGTGTACAGATTTGTTATTTATTTATTTATATTTTTTGGCACCAAGGTACCAAGCATAGTACCTGATAGGTTTTTGTTTGTTTTTTCTAAACCTCTCCCTCCTCCCACTCTCCATCCTTTGATAGGCCCCAGTGTCTGTTGTTCCTCTCTTGTTGTCCATGTGTTCTCATCATTTAGCTCTCACTTATAAATGAGAACATGTGGTATTTTTTTTTTTTTCTGAATTAGTTTGCTAAGGATAATGGCCTTCAGTTTCATCCATGTTCCTGCAAACGACATGATCTTGTTCTTTTTATGGCTGCATAGTATTCCATGGTGTATGTATACCACATTGTCTTTATCCAGTATATCACTGATGGTCATTTAGGTTGATTCTGTATCTTTGCTATTGTGAATAGGAGGAGTGCAGTGAACATATGTGTGCATGCTCTTTTTGGTAGAACAATTTATATTCCTTTGGGTATACACCACAATAGTAGTTCTATTTTTAGTTCTTTGAGGAATCACCACACTACTTTCCAGAATGGTTGAACTAATTTATACTCCCACCAGCAGTGTATAAGTGTTTCCTTTTCTCTGCAACCTCTTCAGCATCTGTGGTTTTGTTTGTTTGTTTGTTTTTTACTTTTTAATAATAGCTATTCTAACTGGTGTGAAATGGTATCTCATTGTGATTTTGGATGGTATTTCTCTAATGACTAGGGCTATTGAGCATTTTTTCATTTACTTGTTCATATTTATGTCTTCTTTTGAAAACTGTTCATGTTCTTTCCCACTTTTTAGTGGGTTTGTTTTTCACTTGTAGGCTTAAGTTCCTTGTGGATCCTGGATAATAGACAAGAAATAAAGCCACACACCTACAACCATCTGACCTTTGACAAAGCTGACAAAAGCAAGAGGGAAAGTACTCTATTCAATAAGTGGTGCTAGGATAACTGGCTAGCCATATGCAGAAGATTAAAACTGGACCCCCACTTTATACCATATACAAGAATCAACTAAATGATTGAAGACCTAAATGTAAAACCTAAAACTATAAAATCCCTGGAAGATAATCTAGAAAATACTGTTTTAGACATAAGAACTAGCAAAGATTCCATAACAAAAATGCCAAAAGCAATTTCAACTAAAGCAAAAATTGACAAATGAGACCTAACTAAATTAAAACTAAAGAGCTTTAATTAAACTAAAGAGCTTCTGCACAGCTAACTAAACTATCAACAGAGTCAACAGGCAACCTACACAATGTGAGAAAATATTTGCAAACTACACATCTAATTCATATTTATAAGTGCATGTTTACCAGTGTCACCCAATCATTGTACCCTAACACCTAACCCAGATCATGACACATAGTAAGTGCCTTGATAAATACTCGTCAAATTAACCAATGTTTCATGACTTTAATTCTTTTTGTAAAATAGAATGTGAAGTTGAGGGTGGGAGTTTCATGAAAATCACATATTTCCCAGAAAAGAAAACAAATGTTGATTAAAAATAAGTAAAACAATTACAAAAGTATATTGTGGCCTTGCCTATATCAGAGAATAGCAAAATAATAATGTTCCAATTTGTATTTTAGAGTTCCCAAATAAAAATTTATAAATCCCAAAAGGGTTGTACTGAAGTTTGTATTTCTAAAACCATGGAATTTAAACATTCTTTCAATATTTCCTCCTCCCTGGTTTTGGTTCATGGATAATAATCTTCAAAAAATTGTTCTCATCCACTGAACTGTATCTGAACATCACTGGTCAATTGCATACCATCAGCCGTCCAAAATAGGACAAGCACGAACACAAAATCATGCATACATACATACACACATATATACTCACACACATATACAACCCTGGGGAACTCTGTTGTTGATGGTTCAGTGGGAAATTTCCAAGTTGGTACAGGTATACATGATATTTAATAGTTTAAAAAGGAAAGTGACATAGAGTCAGTGAATTTTTTCAAGTATCACTTGCCTAAAGCTGGTGGCTAAGCATGCTTAATACCTTTCTGAGTCCCTCCTATCTTTGAGCCAATCTACAGGTTCCCTATGGAATGTCCTAGGGCTACAGCCTGGAGACTACTTCTAAGGGAATCTCTAGGCCTACCTCCCACTTTCTACTCCAAACCACGTGGTCTTAGTGTCCTCAAAGGAAGACCAAGGGCTAAAGTCTGAATCTGGCCAAGTGGCCTATTCTGCTGAGAAATCAGTCTGAAGGTCCTGGGAAGTAAAAAAGAATAGGATGGAAAACGAGGACACTAAGACCACGTGGTTTGGAGTAGAAAGTGAGATCTTATTGAAATAGAAAGATTGTGTATTATCTTTAATGAATTTCACTTGGAATTTTGATTAAATATTAACTTAAGGATAGATGCAGGTAATATAAAATATAGGCCAGAAAAGACAAATAAATAATGTCTGATTTATTTAGATATTTGGCTTTCTTTGGCCTATTAAACATATCACTGCTAACAAAGTTTTCACGACCAGAGAGCTCTAGAAAGTTTTATGGCAGCCATTTAAAAAATGATATGTGTATCAGTTTCTCCCCTTGACTGCATTTTATAATGTGAAACCTTCGTTTAAAGGAACAATTATAGTGCCAGGTGCGGTGGCTCACCCCTGTAATCCCAGCACTTTGGGAGGCAGAGGCAGATAGATCACCTGAGGTCAGGAACTCGAGACCAGATTGGCCAACATGGCAAAACCTTGTCTGTACTAAAAATACAAAATTAGCTATGTGTGGTGGCACACACCTGTAATCCCAGCTATGTGGGAGGCTGAGGCAGGAGAATGACTTGAACCTGGGAGGCAGAGGTTGCAGTGAGCTGAGATTGCACCTCTGCACTCTAGCCTGGGTGACAGAGCGAGCTCTGTCTCAAAACAAAATCAAAAACGAAATAAAAAAACATAAAAGAATGAACCACTATAGAATATCTCATTGTTGTGATTTATCTGAGTCCCAACCAAATATGTTTTATCTACCTCAGAAATTCTCAATTTAGCTTATAAAATGCTATGCTTTACAATACTATAGTTTTAACATTGTTCTTTTCATACAGATGACTATTTTAGCACACTAATGTTGAACTCTAGTAGAATCCTTCATGAGACCCATTTGCTGCAAATAAAATAGTTTTCATTTTGATTAACCATCATTTTAAATGCTATAAAATATTCTATTATAAAAAATAACTGCAATTTAAATGAACATAATTAAATTTGATTTTATTCAAGCATTACTATTATCTGACTTAAAGTGTTCTATAAGAAATAAAAATAAAATTTTCACAAAATTGTGGAGTGGAGCATAAATTAAAAGAAACAATACAAAATAAATCTATAAAACTGGCAGCACTCACCTCATAGTTGGTTCACAGTTCTTAATTTTATAACTATATTTAAATTGATCTAACTTTTCTGAAAATCAAATAATCCAGCATTTGAAAAATTTATGTACCTTTTCAGGTAAGCAGTATATTAATAAAGCATATTTAGTTTTCAATTAAGTTTTTAAATAATTTTGTGAAGGTAAGGTATTAGTTCTTATCCTTATAGACTGGAGAAATCAAAGCATAATGATACTGTCTTTAATCACAACTAAATTTTTAAATGGATTAGAACACTGATCTTTTGAATTTTTTAATGAAGTTAATTGTGTTTTTAAAGAAGTTGAATCTAGTAAGTATCTACTTATTACTTTCTTTGTAAAAGAAGTAAACTGGTTTTTATCTTGATACATGCAAACATTTACTCTTCCCTTGTATTAAGCGACATAGGGTCAAATTTAACTATTAGCATAAAAGTCTGAGAACATTTTTACTTAAAATATATATAACAGTTGAGGGATGTCATTAAAATAAAATTATTGTATATTTTTATATGCCCGATATACATTGGTCCCTATGGGTACTAACGCAAATTTAGTCAACTCATAACTTAAAAATACAAAAACACTTAGCTTTCTGACTTAATAAATTTATACATTTTACAGTGTTTAGAATTAAAACTACTTGCATAAATTAAAACCATGTTAGTAAAGTTCTATATCATCTTTATAGACATCTCAGTTACATTGAAATTATCTAATTACTAGTCTTCTTTCTATTAGAACATATTTTCTCAGATAAAAATAGTCTATATTCCATCTATTCTATGTCCAAATTATGGCATAAATTATGCCATAAAGTAGAGTAGTTGAATGTATCTAATCATAAATAACAGTTGTCTCTAGTCTTCTTGCTAAGTTTACTCAAGATCTTTGACAATGTATGTTTACTATTTTTATTTTATATTTGATAAAGTTAGGCTTTGTGTCCACACCCAAAACTCTTCTTGGATTGTAATCCCCATAATCCCCACATGTCAAGGGAGAGACAAGGTGGAGGTAAATGATTTATGGGGTCAGTGTCCTCCATGCTGTTCTTATGATAGTGAGTGAGTTCTCATGACATCTGATGGTTTTATAAGGGGCTCTTCCCACTTTGCTCAGCACATTTTTTCCCTGATGCCTTGTGAAAAAGGTGCCTTGCTTTCCCTTCACCTTCTGCCATAAGTTTCCTGAGGTCTCCCCAGCCATGCTGAACTGTGACTCAAATAAACCTCTTTCCTTTATAAATTACCCAGTCTCAATTACTTCTTTATAGCAGCATGAGAATGGACTAATACAGTAACTTGGTACCGATATAGTAGGGTGCTGCTCTAAAGATACCCAAAAATGTGAAAGCAATTTTGGAACCGGGTAATGGGCAGAGGCTGGAACAGTTTGGAGAGCTCAGAGAAGACAGGAAGATGTGGGAAAGTTTGGAACTTCCTAGAGACTTGTTGAATGATTTTGACCAAAATGCTGATAGTGATATAGACAATGAAGTCCAGACTGAGGTGATCTCAGATAGATATAAGGAACTTACTGAGAACTGGAGTAAATGTCACTCTTGCTATGCCGTAGCAAAGAGGCTGGCAGGATTTTGCCCTGCTGTAGAGATTTGTGGAACTTTGGACTTGAGAGAGATGATCTGAAATTGGAAATTACGTTTAAAAGGGAAGCAGAGCAAAAAAGTTTAGAAAATTTGCAGCCCAATGATGTGATAGAAAAGAAAAACTCATTATCTGGGGAGAAATTTAAGCTGTCTGCAGAAATTTACATAAGTAATGAGGAGCCAAATGTTAATTGCCAAGACAATGGGAAAAAGTTCTTCAGGACATGTCAGAGGTCTTTATGGTGGCCCCTCCCATCACAGGCCCAGAGACCTAGGAGAATAAAATGGTTTCATGGGCCTTCCTGCTTTGTGCAGTCTCAGGACTTGGTGCCCTGCATCACAGCCATGGCTGAAAGGGGTCAACATAGAGCTCAGGCTGTTGCTTCAGAGGGTGCAAGCCCCAAGCCTCGGTGGCTTCCACATTGTATTGGGTTTGCAGTTGCACAGAAGTCAAGAATTGAGGTTTGGGAACCTCCACCTAAATTTCAGAGGACCTAAGGAAATGCCTGGATGTCCAGGCAGAAGTTTGCTACAGGGGTGAAGCCCTCATGGAGAACTTCTGCTAGGGCAGTGTGGAAGTGAAATGTGGGGTTAGAGCACCACACACAGTCCCCATTGTGGCACTGCCTAGTGGAGCTGTGAAAAGAGGGCCACCATCATCCAGACTCCAAATAGTAGATCCACCGACAGCTTGCACCATCACTGTAAGTTTGGAAAAGCCACAGACACTAAATGCCAACCCATGAAAGCAACCTAGAGGGAGGCTGTACCCTGTAAAGCCACAGGGGTGGAGGTGCCCAAGGCTGTGGGAGCCCACCTCTTGCATCAGTATGACTTGGATGTGAGACATGGAGTCAAAGGAGATCATTTTGGAACTTTACAATTTGACTGCCCTGATGGGTCTCAGACTTGCATGGGGACTGTACACCCTTCATTTTGGCCAGTTTCTCCCATTTGTAATGGGTATGTTTATCCAATGCCTGTACCCCCATTGTACCTAGGAAGTAACTAACTTGCTTTTTGATTATAAAAGCTCATAGGTGGAAGTGACTTGCTTTGTCTCAGAGGAGACTCTGAACTTTGACTTTTAGGTTAATGTTGGAATGAATTAAGACTTTGGGAGACTATTGGAAAGGCATGACTAGTTTTGAAATGTGAAGGGGACATGAGATTTCAGAGGTGCCAGGGGAAGAATGATATGGTTAGGTTTAGTGACCCCACCCAAATCTCATCTTGAATTGTAATCCCCATAATCCCCAAATGTCAAGGCAGAGACCAGGTGGAGGTAACTGAATCATGGGAGTGGATTCCCCCATGTTGCTCTCATGAGAGTGAGTTCTCACGAGATCTGATGGTTTTATAAGGGGCTCTTCCCTTTTCACTCAGCACTTCTCCTTCCTGCAGCCTTGTGAAGAAGGTGCCTTGCTTCCCCTTCACCTTCCACCATGATTGTAAGTTTCTTGAGGCCTCCTCAGCCATGCTGAACTGTGAGTCAATTAAACCTCTTTCCTTTGTAAATTACCCAGTCTCAGGTATTTCTTTACCGCAGCATAAGAACAGACTAATACAATATCCCTTCTGTTTTAATTTAGAGGCATATTTTATTATTCTTAGTATTTTTCCTTGACTCACAATTTACTCCTCTTAATTTTAAAATACGCAATTTTGGGGGAAAGTAATTTCTATGAGTAGTTGTAAGGGTCACCAATTTTGGTATGAAACAGATCATTCTCTCTACATTTGAAAACAAACCAACAAAGTCTTGTTCATTATACTAAAGATATCATGTGTTCTAAGT
Organism: Rhinopithecus bieti; assembly: GCF_001698545.2. Taxonomy (NCBI): domain Eukaryota; kingdom Metazoa; phylum Chordata; class Mammalia; order Primates; family Cercopithecidae; genus Rhinopithecus; species Rhinopithecus bieti. Next base: position 175,112 of record NW_016805139.1, on the reverse strand, counting down.
AATTTCATTTTCTAGTAAATACACGATTAATCAAGTAAACATTTTGATTTAAAATGGAGTCACTTAAACAGCACACTTTGCTGTTTTATTAATATTTTATGAAAATGTATGCATTGATTATTAGAAATTTTCTACAGTAGTTTTGTAAACACATTGTGTATCTTCATAGTGAAGGATGTATAAAAGATTGGATTAAAAGAAAACTTTGTTGTTTGCTAAACAAGTCTTTTCTCTCTTGTCACTATCTCCTAAATTTGAACTTAAACAAATAATTACATTAAGAGATATAAAATATGAATTCCAAGTCATCAATATTACTTTAGAATCAATAACTAGAAGGAATTCCATTTTAATAAATGAACAAATCCACATTACAAATCATTACTGAAAGTATCAACCACTCACTGGTTATGAGGTTTCTTATTAATTATTTTGGCATCAAAGAGAGAAGAAATATTCAGATACTGAGTCAGTTCTCTCACTGTTCTGTGTATATTTTCACTAAACCATAAATACTCAGAAATTTTTGAAGATTAAAAAAGTCAATGATGGAGTTTAGGAGAGAAAGGAAATTAAAGTTTCAGGCTAGTGTTACTGATTAAATGATAATTACAATTGCATTAAATTCAGAAGAAAAATTATTTTATTTGGGAGGAGTTTGAACTCTTTGAGTTTGAGATACCACCACCAGCCTACTGTTGACAACGAGGCATTACAGTTTATAACCATGTTAACACAGCCACAAATTATGTTTAGAATCCTCTGCGAGGAGGTCAGAACTGAATATTAAAGTGAATAAGATTACTTTGAGACTAAATATGTGACACAGAAGTGAGAAAACTAAGGAAAAACACTATTATCTATAGTTTGAAAATTATATGAGAAAGAGAAGCAAGCAAACAGACAGGGAAAAGGTCAGAGATATTGGAAGATAAACAGATGATGGAATGGTAAGGAACCCAAGGAAGGATAGAATTTTTAGAACAGAGATAAAGCCCAAACCAGTGGTTTGGTGGTCTATAAAATTTGTACTGACATTCCTCCTAAAATAATTTTGAAAAACTCTAGCCCCTCACACATGTTTAACATTTAAAAATATTCAACACAAGTATAAATAATTTTAGAGAATGTAATTTACAACATACTATAGATGTTGATATAAAATAGTGTTATATGACTCTTCTCAATATATTCAATGGAACATAAAAAACAGCAAGTTGACACTCACCATCATCTACTATAAAAATAGATTGGAGAAGGTAGGGTCAAGATGGCCAATTAGAAACAGTGGCGTTCAGAGCCTCCCATTAGGAAAACAAAACAAAACAAAACAAAACAAAACAAACAAAGCAAAAGAGAATAAGCATGTGAATCCTTCACTGGCAACCAAGATATCCAGGTTCTCTCATCAGAACTGACTAGGAGGCTGGCATGACCCACTGAGAGAAGGAAGAACAGTGTGGTGTGGTGGCCCCCCTGAGAGCCACACAGGGTAGGGGAGCCACTTCCTTCCAGTCAAGGGAGGCAATGAATGAGCATGCTACCCAGCCTGGGAAATCATGCTTTTGCCACAGAACTGTGCAACCCACAGACTGGAAAATCCCTCTCTCAAACCCATGCCACTGGGGCCTACCTGTCCCAACCCTGGAATGTGCAGATTCTTGAAAGCCTCTCAGCTGGAATCTGCTTAAGCCTACCAAACTCCTGTGGGAAGGGGTGACCAGCCCTGCAGCTGTGGCTGTCTGCTGTCTAAACTGTTTGAACTCCTTGGGGGAGGGGTAGCAGCCAGCACTGGGACTGGTAACTGCCTAACACAGTAAAGCTCCCTAGACAGGGGAAGGGTAGCATCCATCTCTGAAGCTACAGGCTCTGCTTTTCTCCAGCTAGAGCCAGGGAGACTGGACGGCTTGGTCCCAAGGCTTGTCCCCAACAGCCTAATACATCGGCCGTGGCAGTCTGCAGCCGGAGTGCCCCTTCAGGCCTGACCATGACCCATGCATCATCATTGGGCAGGGCTTTCCTGCAGGAGGAACTCCAATAACTCCAGGCAGAGACTCAAGGGCAGAACCCGGATCTCCCTGGGCCTGAGTCCCTAGAAGGAGGGGTGGCTGCAGTTTCTGCAAACCAGTAGACCTAGCCTTTCCTTCTGGTAGTTCTGAGGAATCCAGGCAGCCCAGTCAAGTGGGTTTCCCTGCAGCAAGGCACATCCCCTCCACCAAGGGACAAAGTGCTTCATTAAACAGGTCCTATTCCCCATGCCACCAACTGGGTGAGACCCTCCAACAGGGTTGTCAGACACCTTATACAGGAGTGATCCTCCTGGCATCAGGTTGATGCCCCTTGAGGTCAGCAGTCCCAGAAGAAGGGGCAGACACCCAGTTTTGCTGTTCTCCAGCCTTCTTGAGTGACATCTCTGGGTGGAGGAGCAAATCAGATGAATAGAGCCTGAAGTGAACCGCCAGCAAACCACAGCATCCCTACCGAAGAGGAACCTAACCACTGAAAGAAAAACAAGCAGAAAGCAACAACTACAGCATCAACAGTAACAACAACAAAAAAAGCTCCCACAAAAACCCCATCTAAGGGTCAACAGCCTCGAAGACTAAAACTAGACAAATTCAGGAAGATGAGAAAGAATCAAAAATTTCTGAAAACCCAAAAGGCCAGAGTGTCTCTCCTCCTCCAAATGATCACAATGTCTCTCCAACAAGGGCACAGAACTGGATGGAGGATCAGATGGACAAATTGACAGAAGTAGGCTTTAGAAGATGGGTAATAAAAAATTATGCTGAGCTAAAGGAGCATGTTCTAACCCAATGCAAACAAGCTAAGAACTTTTATAAAAGGTTAGAGGAATTACTAACTAGAATAACCAGTTTAGAGAGGAACTTAAACTACCTGATGGAGCTGAAAAACAGAGCATGAGAACTTCGTGAAGCATACACAAGTATTAATAGCTGAACTGACAAAGCAGAAGAAAGGATATCAGAGTTTGAAGACCACTTTTCTTAAGGCATGCAGACAAGACTAGAGAAAAAAGAATGAAAAGGAATGAACAAAGCCTACAGGAAATGTGGCAATTCATAAAAAGACTGAACCTATGACTGATTGGAGTACCAGAAGGAGAGATAGAGAATAGAAATGAGCTGGAAAACACACCTCAGGATATTATCCAGGAGAACTTGCCCAACCTAGCAAGACAGCCCAACATGCAAATTCAGGAAATTCAGAGAACACCATTAAGATACTCCTTGAGAAGATCAACCCAAAGACACATCGTCATCAGATTCTCGAAGGTTGAAATGAAGGAAAAACTGTTAAGGATAGCCAGAGAGAATGGCCAGGTCTCATACAAAGGGAAACCCATCAGACTAATAGCAAACCTCTCAGCAGAAACTCTACTGTCCAGAAGAGATTGGGGGCCAATATTCAACATTCTTAAAGAAAAGAATTTTCAGCCCAGAATTTCATGTATGGCCAAAGTAAGCTTCATAAGAAGATGATAAATCCTTTCCAGACAAGCAAACTCTGAGTGATTTTGTTACCACCAGGCCTGCCCTGCAAGGCCTGAAAGAAGCACTGAATATGGAAAGGAAAAACTGGTACCAATTACTGCAAAAACACACCAAAATATAAAGACAGATAACACTATGAAGAAACTGCATCCAACAATGTGCAAAATAACCAGCTAGCATATGATGACAGGATCAAATTCACACATAGCAATACTAACCTTAAATGTAAATGGGCTAAGTGCCCCCAGTTGAAAGACACAGGCTGGCAAATTGGATAAAGAGTCAACATCCATCGGTGTGTTGTATTCAGGAGACCCATCTCATATGCAAAGACACACATAGGCTCAAAATAAAGGGATGGAGGAAAAATTACCAAGCAAATGGAAAGCACAAAAAAGCAGGAGTTGCAATACCAGTTCTGACAAATAGACTTTAAATCAATAAAGATCAAAAAAGACAAAGAAGGTCATTACATAATGGTAAAGGGATCAATGCAACAAGAAGAGCTAACCGTCCTAAATATATACGCACCCAATACAGGAGCACCCAGATTCATAAAACAAGTTTTTAGAGACCTACAGAGAGACATTCCCACACAATAATAGTGGGATACTTTAACTCCCCACTGTCCATATTAGACCAATCAACAAGACATAAAATTAACAAGGATATTCAGGACTTGAACTCAGCTCTGGATCAAGTAGACCTGGTAGATGCCTACAGAACCTCTACCCCAAATCAATAGAATATACATTCTTCTCAGTGCCACATGGTACGTATTCTAAAACTGACCACACCATTGGAAGTAAAACACTCCTCAGCAAATGTAAAAGAACAGAAATCGTAACAAACAGTTTCTCAGACCACAGTGCAATCAAATTAGAACCCAGGATTAAGAAGCTCACTCAAAACCACACAATTATATAGAAATTCAACAACCTGCTCCTGAATGACTCCTGGATAAATAATGAAATTTAGGCAGAAATCAAGAAGTTGTTTGAAACCAATGAGAACAAAGAGACAACATACCAGGATCTCTGGGACACAGCTAAAGCAGTGTTAAGAGGGAAATTTATAGCACTAAATGCCCACATCAGAAAGCTAGAAAGATCTAACATCACAATTAAAACAGCTTGAGAGGCAAGAGCAAACTAATCCAAAACTAGCAGAAGATAAGAAATAACAAAGATCAGACAAGAATTAAAGGAGATAGAGACATGAAAAACCCTCCAAAATAATCAGTGAATCCAGGAGATTATTTTTTGAAAAAATTAACAAAATAGATAGACTACCAGCTAGACAAAGAATAAAAGAGAGAAGAATCAAATAGACACAATAAAAAATAATAAAGGGGATATCACCACTGACCTCACAGAAACACAAACTACCATCAGAGAATACTATAGACACCTCTATACAAATAATCTAGAAAATCTAGAAGAAATGGATAAATTCCTGTATGCATACACCCTATCAAGACTAAACCAGGAAGAAGCTGAATCCCTGAATAGACCAATAACACACTCTGATATTGAGGCAATAATTAATAGCCTACCAACCCAAAAAAA
>NW_016805139.1:130692-169964 GCF_001698545.2 Rhinopithecus bieti | reverse complement strand
AAAAAAAAAAAAAAAAAAAAAAGCCCAGGACATACACATACATAATTTACTTATCTTTTGTGTTTATGTTTCCTTGTCTGTTTTCACTTACTAGCATGTAAGCTCCACGTGGAAGGCAGTAAGCTTGCTGACTTTTTCCTTCCTTCCTTCCTTCCATCCTTCCTTCCTTTCTTCCTCCCTCCCTTCCTCCCCCCTCCCTTCTCTTTATCCTTCCTCTTTCTCTCTCTCTCTCTCTCTCTCTCTCTCTTTCTCTCTCTCTCTCCCACACACACATACACACACACACCGCTCTCTCTCCCTCCCTCCCCAAACACCTAGAATAATGGCTGGCAAATAATATGTGCCCAGAAGTGGTTTTATAAATAAAAAGCATTGAAACTTCACATATACTTAATTTGATGTATGGAAAATAGCCCCATAAAAAATAAAATTACCAGGTCAGTCCCAATTATCAACCTCAGCTAAATCTGACATAAGTTCTTTCCAAAAGTGTCTGATTTCCTCTTTCCTTTTTAAATAACTGTGTTAGTACTCAACTTCAAGGCAAGCATCATAATTTTGAATTGGAATTCTAAAAGAGTTAAGTAAGGTTGGCAGGGAGATTCAGTAGAAGGATGAAGCGCAGGACCCTGTCCAGAACTGGTGACCTGGATAGAATGAGGTGCTGCTACCTTCAGTACTCTTTGAAGGTAGCCCAAGGATGAAATCAATGAGGGTAAGAATAAACATTCTCATTACGCTGGGAATTCAGAACAGTTACACACATGACACAATCTCAAAGTTCTAAAATCAAGTTTAACGTTAAGGATATATGTATATAACAGAGACAGAGAAAATAGCCAGCCCAGGCCTTAATCAATATTTTGAATTGTCCCTTTATTTGCAGCCAGAAGGCTCTTTTACATCCTGCACTCCCCGACCCCCACCCCACCCCGCCCCTTCTTCCAGGGGAATGTATTTTAGTAAGATTGATAAATGAAAGTTATAACTCTCTTTTCTAAAATGGGAAAAGGAGTTGTCGTAAAGCAGAACTGGAGTAACACTTAAATCCAGGACCAGCTACGTAATTTGTGACTGGAAATGTACAGCTCTTTTTATTTAAAAAAATTATTAAGAATTTTCAGATGGTGACAGAGAGCATTAAACCAGGGTGTGACCTTGTGCTACTGCACAGATCACATGCCCGTGAAGCTGGCCCTGACTGAATGACTTCAATGTACACATTCCAGGGGCAAGTCATTTTTGGGAAAGAGTACCTAAAGAAGGTGAGAACTTAGAAATAGATTCTCTTATGACTCTCCATTTTCACTTGTCTCTTAGAAAGTCTGTGTACCACCAGAGATATGTGAACTCCAGCTTATCTGGGGTTTCCCACAAACTACATCCTCAAGTAAGTTCAAGATTGAATTACACATTGAGAGGGTTTATGTCACAATTATTTTCTGACATCAGAAAATTCAAAAAAGGCTTTTTAGCTTTGCTTTTGAGTTACTCCTGTTGACTGCATGAAAAAGTTACAGCTCTGGGCAACACAGCATGCATTCCTTATTTTATATCTATGAAATCCACAAGATAGGAAGGCCAACTAAATCTTATCAGATACCAAAGAAAATAGAAAGTAATAGACCTCAATAAATCCTATAAAAATGCTACATATGTGATTAAGGTCTTTAAATTTATGACCATTATTAAAACTTCCAACATTAAAATGGATTTATAAGGAATTCTGTGTGTTTGAAACTATTAAAAAGGGGAAATAACTGAACAACAAAAGTAAAAAAAGTTAACTGGGACAGAGATCAAGGAATTAAGCTGCATAATCACTGTGACAATGACTCAGGTTTGTTTAAAGAGGGTTGGTTGACTTAACTGTTTATAGGACACCTCTCTGCAAGCTGATGACTGATCATATATCTCTGGAATATATTACATCAGGGGTCCTGGTGTCTGGGGTTATATATGAACAGTTGCTACCTTCTGGTCTCCAAGGCTATACTACAGTCTGTGCAAATTTCATTACAACTATTTATAATTAATTTCATTATAATTTCATGAGCATTTGAAAACAGTTCATCATGGGGTTTCTTAAAGTTTAGTTCCCTACCATCTACCTCCTCTGTATCAGAATCCCTGGAGGGACAGCCCAGGAAGCTGTATTTTTGATAAAGCTAATTTCGGAAAATTTTTGTATCATGAGATATGGAAAACTAAGGCCTAGATGCCAAATCTGATCCAACACCTGTTTTTGTAAATAAAATTATTTTGTAACACAGCCATTCCCATTCATTTACCCATAGTCTATGATTTATTTCACACCAAACGACAGAGTTGAGTGGTTGAGTCACAGACTGTGTAGCTTGCAAAGCCTAAAATGTTTACTGTCTGACACTTTAAAGAAAAAGTTGACCAATCTCTTTTCTGTCCTTTCAAGCAAACTTTAACTTATTCATCCCAATAATACTTTTACCAGTATTGATGATAAATTTTGAAATTTTGAAAAGCATTTCCATTTTTTTTCCTTAGTAGAAAAGTAGTGTTAATCTAGAGTGCATATTTGTGGTGAAAGGTGGTCTTTGTTGCTGCCTAAAAACAGAATGTCTCAGATGCAATCCATAGTCTTCTCGCTGGGGTTATATTTCAGCAAAGATTCATTCACTGATTCACATTTCAGTCTACATTTATAAAGCAAAACTTTGGGTCTTTAGTCCTTTGCTCAGACCCATAATTTCAGGATTGAATTACACTCCGCTCCTCTCTAGAGGCTGAACCTTGAGGAAAGACCATCCAGTTTTAGCTCTGCAAGTCTCCAAAACTCTGAGGCAGTCTGTGAACTTTTATGGCTAAGCTTTGCTTTCTTCATCTCTTGCATGGCTATGCAAACTTATAGCTCACAAGGTTAAAGTTATCATATATGCCTTTGAAAATATAGAAGGACTGAGATATCTGTCTGTCCCAATAAATACTCTATTAAGCTTATTTAAATAAAAGAAGCATCAATTGATGGCCTTGTGTGTTTAATGCTTCCTCAAAGGAATATACATGGAATATTCTGTTTGAGCTTTCTTTTTCCATTATAATCATGTGATTTTTGGTCTTAGAACATATACTCTGTTTGAATAACATTAGATGTGGATTACTTATATTGTGTACTACTCATTTGAGATGTTTTGACTCAAAGAATTCAGAAGGCATCATTGACAACAAATATGCCCTTCTTATTATTTTTACTAGTGAGTATATCTAGGCTCCAAAAAGCTTATATAACTCATAAATAGTTGATCAATACAATAACTATCTATTGAACACTAGACAATGTACTAAAGCTTTAGCAGTCCCAGATTTTGATCTGTCATCAACTGGTAATGTTCTATTAGGAGAAAATGATCAAAGCTATTTTATAGGAAAATTAATTGGCATTTCAGATGATTTGAAAATAAGATTTACTTAGATTATTAAAATTTTCAGGATGATTTGTTGATAAGATTTTCTATTTAGAAGACATAGTATGGAAAAGTGATGAAACGTTAACGCTAAAGGAACTTTAAAAATTTTTTGAATCCATGTTCCTTCATTTTATTTGAGCTATTTGAGGAGAGTTATTCCCTGCTCCATATAGATTATAATTTCTCTGACACTGGAGAATTTGATCCTTACCTCTCTTTCCTCCCATATTTCCCATACCCTGTAAAAACCCTATATTCCTACCAAATGGAAGACTTACCTGAATGTGGTTTCTAATATCCCACCTCTTGCTTACTGTCATCCTGGAGTGTCCTATTTCAGGATCTATAGTCATTTAAGTCCTACCATCTCTTATCTTCACAAACTTAGAGCTAGCTTCTTTTGCCTGGAATGTGGCACATCCCTGAGTCTCTCTCTCTCTTTCTCTCTCTTCTGTCTGAGTAGTTGAGTCAAGGTTGAGTCCACTCAACCTTGTTTGGTGTGCAGAACTTGGGCCTTGGGATGATGATCAAGATTTAAGACACAATTCTGAATATAACTTTTGGTAATTCAAAAGACTGTGGTAAGTTTCATACAAATATTGTTACAAAAACTGAATTAGGTGATGTGTATTAAAATAATGTGTCTGAGAAGTTCTACACATAAGTTGCTATAGTCATGTATATATTTTAATCCTTATAAGTGCAAGCACGGTCTTATTTATCTGTGCATCCATGAAGGCTAGGAACTTGTTATATTTTTCCTGGTATAGTTAGCACCAAACATAATGCCTGGCATGTTTGATATTCAGTAAGTCTTTATTACCTAACTGATTGATTGATAAATGAGTAAATTATTAAGAAATGAAAAGGCATTTAATAAATACAGAAAAGTATGTCCTCTCTTGTCCATTTTTATAATTTTTTTTTTTTTTTTTTTTTTTTTTTTTTTTTTGAGATGGAGTCTTGCTCTATCGCCCAGGCTGGAGTTCAGTGGCATGATCTTGACTCACTGTAAGCTCCGCCTCCTGAATTCACACCATTCTCCTGCCTCAGCTGGAACTATAGGCACCTGCCACCACACCCGGCTAATTTGTTTTTTATATTTTTAATAGAGGTGGGGTTTCATCGTGTTAGCCAGGATGGTCTCAATCTCCTGACCTTGTGATCTGCCCACCTCGGCCTCCCAAAATGCTGTTGTTTTTCTTGTCTGAACAATTAACAGTACATTAATCTGTATTTCCATAGTATTTGGAAAATAACTTTAGACATAGTTTTTGACTTTATAACTTCCTTTCGCATGATTGTGACTTATCATATTGAATAGTAATTGTGTAACAATATAGTCATATCAGAATGAGATTAGCTATTTTATTTTGTGTTCATCTCAGTACCTTCACTATGTCAGAGACAAAATAGGTGCTCAATAAATTTTTGTCACATTGGATTAAATTAAATGTGTTGCTTGTGCTCTTGTATCATCACTCTGTTCTCTCTATCATAAACAGGCCTCCCATTCACCCTGCTATTCTTTAGTTTTGCCTTCTGAACAGTGGGGGTTTTTAGGGGATGACATGGGGGAGGGGAGATCCGAATTTGTATTTACTACATCTGAAGCAGATCATCGCATGGGGACATATGAGGTGTACGTATAGGAGTCAGGTCAAGTCAAAGGAAAAGAATGGCTCCCCTTCTGCTACATTCATGTGCTCTATTTGATATTAATTGCCTTTCTAGATGATCAAATATCTGGAATATGAAAATACAATTATGTACTTCTCTGAACTAAACCCTTCAATGGCCCTGGGGATGAAGTTCAAACACTTTAAAATAAGGTTAGAAAGTCCTTCTTCACTTGGTCCTCCTTATTTCTAGGCTCTAGTCACAAGCAGCCTCTTGCAGACCTTTGTACCTACTATTTTCTCCCTGCCTCTGCCTAGAACATTCCATATGCTCCTTTGCCTTCCTTTCTCACCTTTCTCACCTTTCAGAAATTCCAGTGGGGCACTTAAGTTAGTTATCACGTAAGCCAGAGGGCCAGAATGGAAACTTGAGAGTAACATGATTAGTTACAGAAAACATAGGGAACCAAATTCTTCACATCCTGAAAGTTACACCAAACTTATTCCTCAGATATTGGTAGTTCTCAATGTCACCAACAAATAAACAACAAAAATGTTTTCTTAAGCATACTAGTCTTCACTGGAAGAATCTTAAACAGAAACATCACTTCCCTTCTACATTGGTCTTTGAATGAACATTTTTCTTTTCTTAATCTCTTTGTTTCACACATAAAATGCAAGTAACCCAGACTGATTAAATAAGCTTGTTCATCAAAAACAAAATACAAACACGAAATGTCATTTTGCATTTCATAAATATTTTTCCGGTCTTAAATCCACTGAAAAATGCCCCCCACCAAAAAAAACAGTGAGACTTACAGATGAAGCCTTATGACTGACCACTTATCAAAGAGGCCCTGAGTCTTTCAGTACCTTGTTGACCAACCAGGCCTGCTCCCAGCCACACTTTCACTGTTGACTCTCCTCCCGGTTACCCATGGGAAGGTTTCACACCACTTTCCTTTTTATCTGCTTGCCATTTCTCACTAAGATTTGGCAGTCAGGATATGGCTTGTCTGGATTCCAAGGGCATCCGAAATTTAGAACCCAAATAGAAATGTGAAAAGGGAGGTTTGGGTTAACCTCTGGCCACTTGAAGGGCAGTCCTTTCGAACATTAGAAGGTCCATAGTTCGGGAGAATGAAGAAAACATTTAGAGCACAATGATGTCCTCTAAAATCTTAACGTGTACTGGAAGTTGACCTGATAAATGATCTCTCTCTATTAACTGCAAACAGACTTCCCTCCTTAATATCTCAAGTAGGTCAGAAAGCTTGTTTCTTGAGATAAAAATAATAACATTTTAATTCACTTTTCTATTTTTCAAATGTGTGCATATGAAACTTTTCAATAAGGACATAAAGAGAAAGGACAGTTTTTTCATAATTCCCATGTTCAATATAGTATAAAACTTAAATTTGCATCCAAATTACCTTACTTCTTTCTCTTAAATAGGTTATTCATTCACAACAACTTCCTGTTAAAAATGTTTGTCTTGAGAGAGCTATTGTACTAGAGTAAGCAAAGAGAAGTAAAATAACAATGAATATACTCTACCTTGACACTTCGTAGGGATGATCAGATTATTTCTCTTTGTCCAGCTCCCATGGATGGACTTTCTCAAATCTAAAAAAAACAGGATTATTTTTAAAGGAAATTAGTATACAGTGAAGAAAACCTAAAGGAATGAAAATTTTACCCAGAGATGTTTTTTGTATTAAACTACCAACTATAGACCCCAAATAGATACAATAATTAACCGTCAATGAATGAGCCAATGAAGTTGTAGGACATTGTTTATTTTGTTACAGAAGTTCAAATGCTTCCCTGATTTTTCTCTAAAATAACACCCTGAACATATCTATAGTCCTTTTCAATTTACAAAGGGATTTTTTCTCATCTCAGGTCTTATTTGAGCCTTATAACAAAGGCTTCTTTTGAGTCAAAAGTAGGTATCACTTTTAATACAAACTTATATTAAAATTTTTTTATTATTCTTTCCCATTTTACTTATTATACCTCCTTGTCATAATTTTCATGTTCTCTTAAAAAAATAGTTTATCAACCAAATTGCTATTTATTCAACACTTTTATGCACATGTCACCCTGCAGTTCTGAAATAAAACTGTGTAAAATATAATCTCCCCAATGGAGTCTGTATTTTATTTTGATAGAGAAAAAAAAAACCCTAATATATATTCTAAAATTACAACTTATTTAAATAAATGTTTATAATGCTCATATGGTTAATGTCAAACACTCAAAGCATCATACATAAATTGATTTCAAATAAGTAAAGAACAGATACCAGTCTGATTCCTTTCAAGCAAAAATGTAGAATGTACATATTTGAGAATTTAAATTAGTGTTGCCAACCCTTGAAATTTTCACATTAAGATTGCACTTTTTTTTTCTTTTTTTCTTTCTTTCTTTCTTTTTTTTTTTTTTTTTAACTTAGCATCCATGGCAACATCAGGCCCATATTCCCATGTAGTTCACGTGAATGGCTTGGAAGGAAGGCAGCTTTATCCAAAAGAGGTAAGTTGCATCCAACATTGAGGTTCTGTAAGGAACTATCTTGCTACAACCAGCTCAGTTCATTCATTAAGATCCTGACCTCCATATGCAGCTAAGCTTGCAACCTCTGTGTTAAACTAATAACTGCTGTGGACATTTGGAAGAGTGAGATACCACAGGCTTGGGTTCTAGGGTTCTAAAGAAGATAGGGATGTATGATATGAGTTTCATGGAAAAGGAAATAGCTTTATGCTCCCACAAAAGCACACACACAAAAAATAAACCAGAGGTGGCTTTCATAAGAAAGAGGTAATCCGGTGGGCTAGATCACAGTGTTCAGTGTATCACCCAAAGGTTCTTGAAAAGGGAAATCACATTGGTGTTCTCTTTTATCTACTCCAAACTGTCCCCTACTTACTGCAATCTGACTACTTCCCAGTCAGGACATGCTTGTTGTGCTGGTCTGTTTAACCTTTAAAGTGGCAGTCCTCAGTGGCTGTTCATCCAGCATGATCTATCCACAGTAGACATGATCTCCCTGTCATGGTTGGTGACTCGTGGTCAGAGCCACTACTAGAGTAATATGCATGGGCTCCTATTGGGGATAAAGTAAATAAGAATACATTTTCCTGTGGCTCCTCCCACAAACCCTTCTGATAAGTAGTTGCCAAACAGTGTTCTTCTAAAACTGAAAAAATTGTGTTTCTGGATTATACTAAAGTCAGAAACACTCTAACTTAAATATTTACTTTTTGTTTGTTTAAAGAATATGTTGGAATTATACAGACAGAAAAATGGAATATATAATAGAATAACTATAAATGAACTTCACTGCATACACTCACAAAAAGTTTATTTTGCTGGCTTAATAAAATATTAATTTTGGTGGAAACTAAATGATTTAATATGAATAAAGTAAAGGAAAATATAAAAGGACTTTTATTTTGTGTAAAGAAGCAGTACTTGTAGAACAGAGCATGTAAAAACATGACAAAGTAACTAACAAAGTCACTGATTCCTATTAATTTCCCCAAAATACTGAATGATGTCAGCCTGTGAAAATGAATTGCATTACTGTCAAGGTAATTCGGTTGCCGTGTATAAGTTCAGTGGCTACAATGTCATAGTAATGAACATTAGTCTTTGTGGAAAAAAGTTCAATGTGTGCTTTGGAATGTCCTGCATCTCTGCCCTTTGAAACTTCATCTGGTCCAAATTACCATCTGCTTCTAATTTGATTCAGTGGCAGAGAATGAGCTGGGCTTCTGTACTTGAGCCGAAGCAGACATACTTCATTAGGTCTGGTTCTTCTGTTGTTCTTTATATATCAGCTAAAGTTTATAGTAACTTTATATAGACTTAACAACTTTATGAAGTTCTATTCATAATGCAGAGTGTTGCATTTAAGTAATGCCTTTTTGGTCACTTAACTATCAAATTAACTTGAAGCTTGTATGTGATTTTTTAGCTGAACAAATAAAAGCTTCTGCTATATCTCTTATGTTATATTATTTTGTCTTCCCACCTCAGAATTGTTATCATAAAGCAATTGAATGTATTCATTTTGAACAGATTGGATATATGTTTGCTAGGGGTCTAACAGTCACTGGCCTATTCAGTTTATCTAATATGTAAAGATTGCTATTATGTGCCAGGTATTGTACACAGCCTTTGCCTTCCTTGAATTATCAGGCTTTTGAAGAAGACAGACATTAACCATGAAGACCCCAAAGCCAAAACTGTCTTAACAGTTCAAAGGAGATGCTTTGTTTACTCCTCGCTACTATTCTGTACCCACAGTGTCCTTGGGTGCTAGTCAAAACAGAACTGGGTGTGATCGGCTCTGGCCATATTCACCACAGGCATAGCAATGTGGTATGTGGATGCTGCTCGGGCAAATTCTCTGATTCCTAGCCTTGTTTTTCCATCCAGACAAAAATTCATCTATTCATCTAAGGTCAAATCTGGCCTGCTGCCTGTTTTTATATGGTCCAGGAGCTAAGAATCATTGATTTTATACTTGTAAATGATTGAAAGCAAATCAAAAGAAGAAGAGTATTTTATGACACATAAAAATTGCATGAAAATCAAATTTCAGTGTTAACCAAGTTATATTAGTATACAGCTATGCTCACTCATTTATATATTGTCTATGTCTGCTTTCACAGTACAATAACATATTGAGTGGTTATAATGGCGGCAGTATGGCCTACAAAGCTGAAAAATTTACTAACTGTCCCTCTATAGAAAAGTTTGCCAATCCCTGGTGTTAAGTGCCATATTATCTCTTTTCTGATTTTTCTCATTAATCTATTCACTGTATAATGGAAGCTGCCTAAGATATTATTCGTTCATTTCTTCTTCTAGTTCCTGAATTTTTCTTCCACACGCACATGACAACCTCACATTACAAAACCCTACAGTTTATTATTCCCAATTTAGAGAGGGCAGGTGACAGATGGCCAGAAGCACATGACCCCTGGGAATTTGACCTGATTTTTTTCAGCCTGATAATGTGACACAATTCATTTACCTATGTTTAGGGTGTTTCCATTCTAAGGACAAAAACCGCATTCCTCCAATTAGCTACTAGATGCCATATTTTGAATAAGACAATTCTATAACATAGTTTGACACATAATACATTTTGGCTTCTTAATTCCCTAAAATCATCAGGGGTAAGGTTACATAAGTTTTAAATGAATTTGACAGTTAGCCCTAATTTCTAATATCTTTCCTCCTCTAAAACTTCTAAGAATTTCTATAGTATAAATATTCATAAATAGCTAATATATTTGCAAAATGGCAAAATTTGACCACTATAGCCAGCTCTAATAAGCACCTATTTAAATATCTAAGTATGCTACCTACTTACTGAAACTCTCGAATATATAACAGTGATAACTGATTTATAGGAGTGAATTATATTGTTTAAAATACATTTCATCTTCCATATTTATCTGCATATAATATGAATGACTGATTATAACTATCTAATATGTTCCATTTTAATGTTTTCTGTACACAGATAACTGAAAACAGTTTTATCTATCATAGCATAATTTCACATGCCATTAGACTTCAAAAGTATATGAAACTTCATGTTGGATTCTCTTCATCAGAAAGTATTACAGCAGCTAAGTAGCAATTTAAACCATTATTTTATTAGATTCTTAATTCTGAAAAATAATGTTTTATCATGAAGCAATATACTTTTGTGCCAAGAGAAAATAATTATATTTAACCTAATTCTTTGAAGAAGACCCAAATGCTTTCATTACATTTCAAAGACACTTCTCCAATTGTTAATATTGAATAAAATCATACATTTAAATAATATGTGTAGGGAAACAAATGTCTAATATTTGGCTTATACAGAAAGAAAAAATGAGCTATAAAATTATTCCTCAGAAAATTAAAGAAGATGAGTCACAGATCTTTATATTATTCACAGCATAGATGCTTAACAAAGACTGGACAAATATTTGTTGAAATTGAAGTGGAAGCTCTGCCTTGAACTGTGTAACTTTGGCCAAGTTACCTAATCTTGCAAGACTCATGTCTTTAATTCTAAATTGGGAATAATAAGATTATTTGCTTAGTGAATATGTAAAACGTAGATTCAATGGTTTATAAAATTTAAAGCTCTGGACTATTTGCCTGACACAGAGTAAGCAATCGCCTTTCTTTACCCAGTCTCTTTCTCTTTTCCCTGTTCTGTCTTCTATTTCTTCTAATTATAGATTACTATTCTCTTTTGTATTTCATTCTTCCTTGCCCACTGTTCCTATACTAGGTACTATTAACATCACTGGAAGAAATCAGTGGATAAAATTAGAAGAACTAAACATGCCAAACTTCTGTTTCAGTCCATTTCTAATCCCCTCTTATAAGTGATTGTTTTGTTGCTTTCTTCCTTAAGGTGAAGGAAAAGTAAAACTACTAGAGTAAAAGTTTGTTCTGGTTTCAGAAGTGAATCCCCTTCCTGGTGGGCAATCTGTGCTTTTCTGCATAAATAAAGAGTCTTTTCTATGGCTTAGATGAGAATAAGGGGGTGTGTGTGTGAAAAATAATTGCGTAAATATTTGAAGGAGTAGAAGTTTAACATATAACCAACTTCCCAAAACATTTTACCTGAGAACTTATTCTAACCCAGAAAAAGACATTATCAAAACAATGGCCGGATCAAAAGAATAATGGGCAATGCATTATAAAGCATATAATTATAGATTGCACAACTGTACTAACGATGAAGAAGACAAAGGAAACTGGTGGACATAGGACAGGGAACCACAGGCTATCAATGCACCAGTGAAGAATGGCTTTGGGTTGTGAATATTATTCATACTTGAAAACTTGAAATAATAGATCTAATTTCTCACAATATCTTAGAAAACCAGTAGCAACATGCTAAAAGTAAAGGCTCTGCAATCTGTGCTTCTGCCAGGTAGTTTCTGAGACTGCAGTGGATGGTGAAAGCAACTGTCTGGTCATGCTTGGATAAGATGGCTGACCTCTTTTCCTGAGAAGTATTCATGCTGGTGTATAACAGAGAAGGAAATTGAAACCCAAGCATCTCTTTGGTTTTCTCAGAGCCTGCAGTTAATCAGTATTTGAACCTGAATCTCAAGGATCTTCTTATGCTAAGCCTGAGACCAGACCAAAAGGATACATGGCACAGTGTTTTTGACCATCTTGACCAGAACCACAAAACACAGGAAATTTCTCAGAAATGGATGTTCTCTACTGATTTCCAAACCTTAGGTATGTCCTCTTAGGTAAGTGTCAGGAAAAATACGATGCCTTTAAAAGAAGCTTCCAAGCCACAGAAACTACATAGAATAGAATTGAGACAATGTTTGACCTTGTGCCTACTTAATTTATGACATATTATACTTGTCTGCTTTTTTATTCTGAAGCTTTAAAGAACACACTTCCTTTGCCCTCATATCTCTAAGGAACTTCAATAGACAATTTTTGTAGGATGTAACAAGAGACAGAAACGTCATAAGATAAACTAGTTTTTTTTTTTTTTTTTAGATTTTTGTATTATACCAAAGTAGTGATAACACTGCCCAATTCCAGTATTCCACATCTATTTAACTGGTTCTTAGTACAGCTAAGCATTAACTTCCCAGAGCAAGACATTGAATCCAAATTTAATTTTATGTAACTGTAAGTTCAGTTTCATTCAACAGAAATTTATTGAGTGTCTGCTGTATTCCAGACCCATACTAAGTACTGGGATGAATGAATTGTGAATTATTAACAGCCTCTGCTCTCCAAAAGTTTTTACTATAGTGAGAAAAATAAATTGCTAAGTAAATTAGTTTAATATTATATAGTATGGGCTAACTGGGAAGCAATAGGGATATATCAGGGATAGTTAAGCTACTTAGTCTCAACAGAGGAAAGGTTCTAGGAAGGAGAAGCTACCCTAGTTGTAAGTTGTAGTAGGAATAAGCTTTCTTTAGGGGATATTGAGCAGTAGAAATAGTCTGAACAAATCTATACAGTGTAAAATTTCATAATGTATACATTCTGCATATGTAGTAAATATGAGGAGGGCAAGATGAGACTGAAGAAAAGATCAGGGCTAGGTCATAGAGGGATTATTTTATGTCACACTGAGGAACTTGATTCTATAGGCAAGAGGACATCATTTAAAAACAAGTACATGGTAATGTCATCACTTGAAATGAACTTCCTAGAGTACATCATGGAGGATGGTTGTCAAGGGGGCAAAAGTAGAGGTAGAACAACAGGTAATAGGCTGTTGCACAGTCCAGGAAAGAGATGATGCAAGCCTGATACAGGGCAATAATAGCAGGACAGGAAATGGAAAAAGCAAGATATGAAAATATTTGAAAATTAGGATTTCTAGGTTAAAACAATTGATTAGATCTGACATTATTCAAAGAGAGGAAAGCCTATGGCATGCTTCTGACTAGAGGAAAAATTGGATAGTTGAGCCATAGACAATAATAATAATAGAAGAAGAGAAGAAGGGTTTAAGGATGCACGGATAAAATAATGAAAGAAGTTTGTCATAGTCACATGTGTCTTGCAACCAATATTCATATTTTGAATTTCTTTCTTATCTTTACTATTTATATATTTTGTATATAATTAAGTTGATACGGCATTTAAAATGATATATTCTGCCTTTCATTTGACAATAGCATTATTTTTTTAAAATACTTTACATTAAAAAATATTTTTAAACATACTTTTCAATGACTGTATATTTCTGTTGGTGGATTTACCATGATTTTCTTAAAATATTACACCTAGGCAATAAAACACTTTTTAAGAAATCAATGAGAACTCCTTGCAAATGTGCTTGCTATAACTCTATATATTACAACTGAATTAGATGCTACTGAAATATTTGGTTAGATTGAAGTAGCTCATAAAGTATTCTACCAAAAAAATCAGATTAATATTTTTTAGCAGAAAGTAGTTCACAGGGGTCAATCAAGTACAACATATTAAGATAAAAATATTAAGTTTCCTTTATTCAAAATATTGAATAAATATTCAATATTTGTATTGTATTAATGCTATAATACATTTGTATTAATGCTATAATAACATTATGTTCTAGTTAGACTATGGTCTTAGAGTTAAAAGAGATATATATCCAAGAAAGAAAACTATGATATTTGTCATCAACCTTTTTCCTCTTCTTTCCAGTTACATGGTTCAGAGGGACAAAATCTGCAGATAAAATAATTTCTTTTCCCAGAGCTGGTCTTAAGCAAATTCACATAGTCAATCACATAGATAAAATGTTGGCTACACTGCCTATTGTTTTTAAAAACAGGCAATAAATGAAACACAAGAAATAAATATGACCAAGTATTTATAATCCTCACTCCTTGGTTGGCATAGTGTAGAACTATTAAATATACAGACTTAATATTACCATTATTGTTGGGCTTCTCTTTTTTTGCCATATTCTCAAGAGGGAATTTCAGTATAGATTGTTGTCCTTTGGCTTCATCTTTTGGAAGCTCATGAAAAGTGATATGTAGGTGGTTTACACTCAGTGCCAGAATCAACACTGTTTCTGTTCTGAAAAGCTGAGGATTTGAAAACGTTTCTTCTTCTCATAAGGATTTACTCAAGTATTTATATATCCTGTAATATTTGGCTTCAGTAACGTTATTCCTTCATATTTTTGATATTTTCACTTAAAATAACATGCTTCATAAGCAAGGAAGCAAACTACCACCAAAGAAATGAATACAACTTTATTTCCAATTATTTTTCTTCCTGTCACTGTGGAAGTTGCATTTAAATATATTTCACGCATATGTCCTATTTTCCTTAAGTGGAAATCCTAGTAATTCAAGGGGAAAATGATGATATATTTGGTACTATGTAATCTTTCACTGACTGATGAAGACCCAATTCAAACAAAGAACAGTCTTTGTACACAAAATACTGGTTCAGAGTAAGTTCAGATTTAGTAGCTTAGACTTTAGAGATTTGTGTGTGTGTGTATGTGTGTTTGCCAGGGTAGTGGTAACCAGCGGTTACCAGCAGATACTTAAGTTACTTGTTCTGCAAAGTTAAATAGAGAAAAAGGAATTCCTAAGTGCTTATAGGCTTAGGAATAGAGCTGTGCCACAGAGTAAATGGTATTTCTGCAGGTTTCAGTCAATTTTGAGAGATTTTATAATCAACAATTTTTTTCTACAAAGCAAAAGGTGCTAAGGTGAAAATAATTCATATTTTGAACAATCTTTCCTAAGCACCAGATTAGTACACGTGACATAACAAAAATATAAATATGAGGGCTCCAGGGGTGGAGGATGACTAACTAGAGGCACCCTGCACTCACCTCCTCCACAAAGAAGGACCAGAAGAGTGAATAGGTAACTGCACACTGACTGGAGCTTCTAGGAGAGAACACTGGAAAGAAAATGACAGGGAAATTCTGAAACATGGAACAAGGGGGAAACAAAGCAGCCAGCAGGTCCAGGATCAGTTCAGAGCCAGGGGAACTCCGTATTGCAGGGAAAGTTAAGTGAGAGATCCCCCTCAGTTCATATTCGCACCACGGGCTCTTGCAATCCTAGCCATGGGAGAGCCCTTCAGCCTTTGAAAGCCCTGAGACTAATGTAGCCCCGAACCTGACATCCCCATGATGACATTGTTTTAGGAAGGGACTTTGGACTGGGTCCCACTGTACCCTCCCCCAACCTGCTGAGACCCAAGCAGCTGCAGTGTAGAGCTATTTTGAAAGTTGAGCCCCCAGCAAAATACATCTTACCCTAGGACCCAATCATCTTTGCATCTCCACATCCCTGGAACCCTGTTGATATACCCCAACGTCCACTCAGGAAGCTGCAGTGTCATGATGCTAGCTGGACCATTGGTGTGGCCAGATCCCCAGCACGCTAACCTACAGTTTCCTGCACCCCATGGAACAGGCAGTACAGTGGACCAAGGGGGCTATCTTCAGAAAAAGGGAACTGAAGCATGCACTCTCCAGAGCCTGACAGCAGCCTGCCTAGCACCCCTGCCACTGACAGCAACCACGTCTCATCAAGTGATTTCATAACTGGTCTACCCTACCTGTTGCTGCTGCCAGCACACATGCACACCAACAAGGCCTAAGGACAGTCCTGCCTTGCCTGCTGCTGCTGCCAGAACCTAGGCATATCATCTGAGGACCTGCAAATCAGCCTGACATGCCCACTACCACTGGTGCCCAAGAGTACCATCCAGTGGCCCAAGAATGGGCCTGCCCTACACATTATCACCACTACCAGCACCTGTGCACATCATCCAAGTCTCTGCTATCACCAACACTAGTACCTGAAGTTCAAGAACCTGAGGACAGGCCCACTCTACACACTGCCACCACTTCCAGTGCTCAAGAAAGCTGTTCAGGGAACTGCAGATTGACCCATCCTGCCTGTGTCTGTATTGCCACAACCAGCACCTGTGCATGCCATTCAGGGTCCTGGGGAGAGGCCTGACCTGCCCACTGGTGCCACTGCCAGTGCCTACATACTTCTACTGTGGTCTGATGACAAACCCATCTCACCTGCCATCATGGCTCATATATACTGTCTGTGGGCCTATGGATAGGCCTTCCCTGTCCACCTCCATTGATGCATGTGTTCACCATCCAGGATTATAAACACTGACCTACTAAGAGCCTGCAGGAACCTGTAAGGGGCTTGGGGAACATTTTGTCCAACCTGCCACTACTGCCACTTCCAGTGTTCACCTGGGGACCTGGGGACCACCCAACCCAGGCCAGCATTACTACCACAGGTATCTTCACACATCACTTAGAACCGAGGATCTGCCCACCCAGTCTGCTGGTGCCACTGTTGGCACCTAAGCGTGCTGCATATAGGCCTGAAGACTGGCTCACCCAAACCCACCACCACCAGCACCAGTATATGCTGTTAAAACCCCAAGGACTATAAACTTGTTAAAACCTCAGGCACACTATGCCTGCCATCACTACCACAGGTATCCAAGGTCTGGCCCACTCTGTCCTACCAAAGCCTCACCACAACCTTCACTAACAACTGCAGTCTAAACCACTGAGGAACTTACAGATACCACTAATGCTGACTACAGCCAAGAAAGAAACCATATGAAGATGATACTACTACATTCACCCAGAATTAAAGAGGAGTCTATCCAATAAACGCTATAGATGCATCAATAGGAAAAATATTTACCTACAAAAACCAATCTATAATATTGGAATCAGTGACTGTTACACCAGTTATGCAGATATTAAAATAAGGAAACAAGACACGTGAGAAAGCAAGAAAATATGACATCATAATTCTCCAGTAACAGATCCCAAAGAAAAGAAAATCTGTAAAATGACTGAAAAGAATTTTTAAAGTAATATTAAAGAAAATTAGTGAGATACAAGAGAACACAGATGAATAACACAAAGATGAGAAAAACAATTCATGATCTGGATGAGAAATTCAACAAAAAATTAGATATCATTAAAAAATAGAAATCTTGGAAATAACTCAATGAATGAAACAAAAACAATTGAGAACCTCAACAATTGACTAGTTCATTTTTCAGAAAATAAAATGTCTGAACTTGAAAATAGGACTTTTGAAATAACCCAGTCAGAAAATAAAAAAAAGAAAGTTAGTTGAAAGTTGAAAGACGTCTACAATGAGAATTACAAAACACAGTTCAAATAAATCAGAGATGACACAAACAAATGGAAAAACAACCCATGCTCAAGGAGAGGAAGAATCAATATAATTAAAATGGCCATACTGCCCACTGAATCTACAGATTCAATGCTATTTCTATCAAACCACCAATGACATTCTTCACAGAACTAGAAAAAGCTATTTTAAAATTCATATGGAACTAAAGATGAGCCCAAATAGCCAAGACAATCTTACACACAAAGAACAAAGCTGGAGGCATCAGGTTACCCAACTTCAAACTATATTACAAGCTATAGTTACCAAAACAACTTGGTACTGGTACAAAAACAGGCATACAGACCAATGGAACAGAATAGAGAGCCCAGAAATAATGCTGCACACCTACACCCATCTGATCTTCAGTAAAATTGACAAAAACAAGCAATGAGAAAAGAATTCCTCCATCAATAAATGGTGCGAGGATACATTGCTAGTCATATGAGAAGATTGAAGCTGGAACCCTTCCTTACACCATATACAAAGATCAGCTCAAAATGGATTAAAGACTTAAATGTAAAACTCAAAACTATAAAAACCCTGGAAGATAACCTAGGCAATACCATCCTGGACATAGGAACGGGCAAAGATTTTATGACTAAGACACCTAAAGCAATTGTAACAAAAGCAAAAATTGACAGTTGGAATCTAATTAAACTTAAGGGCTTCTACACAGCAAAGAAAATTATCAAAAGAGTAAACAGACAACCTACATAACAGGATAAAAAATTTACAAACTATGCATCTGACAGAAATCTAACATCCAGAATCTATAAGGAACTTAAACAAATTTACAAGAGAAAACCCCATTAAAAAGTGGGCAGAGGACATGAACAGACACTTTTCAAAAGAAGACATACATGTGGCCAACAAGACTATGAATAAAAGCTCAATGTCACTGATTATTAGAGAAATGCAAATCAAAACCACAGATAGATACCATTTCACACCAGTTAGAATGGCCATATTTAGAAGTCAAAAAATAACAGATGCTGGCGAGGTTGCATTGAGAAGGGAACACTTATACAACTGTCAGTAGGAATGTAAATTATTTCAACCATTGTGGAAAACAGTATGGCTATTCCTCAAAGAGGAATATAAAAAGAGAACTACCATTCACACCAGCAATCCCATCACTGGGTATATATTCCAAGGAAAATAAATCATTCTACTATAAAGACACATGAACATGAATGCTCACTGAAGCACTATTCACAATCACAAATACATGCAATTAACCTAGATAAAGGATATAACAATTGTAAATTGTACCCAATACCAGGGCACCCAGATATATAAAGCAAATATTATTAAAGCTAAAAAGAGACATAGACCCAATACCATCATAGTTGGGGACAGCAACACCCCACTTTCAGCAGTAGACAAATCACTCTGGCAGAAAATCAACAAAGAAACCTTGGCTTAATCTGCCCAACAGACCAAATGGACCTAGCAGACATTTATAGAATATGTCATCCAACAGCTGCAGAATATACATTTTTCTCATTAACACACAAAACAGTCTCCAGAATAGAATATGATTAAGCAACCAAATGGTGTCAACAAATGTTAAAAAATTGATATTGTATTAAGTATCTTCTCAGACCAACATAAAGTAAAACCATAAATCAATATAACAAGAGGAACTTTGGAAACTATAAAAATATATGAAATTAAATGCCTTGCTCCTGAATGACCATTATGTCAATAAATAAAGAAAAACAAAACATTCCTTGAAACAAATGAAAATGGAAACACAACATACCAAAACCTATGGGATACAAAAAAGTAGTGCCGACAGGGAAATTTATAGCAATAGATGTCTATATAAAAAATACTGAAAGATTTCAAATAAACAGCCTAATAATCCATCTCAAGAAAATAAAAAGCAAGAACACACGAAACCCAAAATTAGAAAAATAAATAAATATCAGAGTAGAAATCAATGAAATGGAGACTACATAACAATACAAAGAAGCAACAAAATCACAAGTATTTTTAAATTTTATTGATACATATTAGATATACATATTTTTACACTACATGTGATTTGATATAATCATGTAATCAAGTCAGGGTGATGGGAATATCCATCATCTGAAATATTTATCTTTAAGCTAGGAACATTCAAATTATTCTCTGTTGGTTATTTCAAAATGTACAATCAATTAATATTAACTTTAGTTACCCTACTGGTCTAGTGAACACCAGGTCTTAATTCTTCTAAATGTTTATTTATACACATTACTCAACCTCTCTTCAACCCTCCCTTCCCCATACTCTTCCTTCCTCTAGGAACCAACAATCGACTTTCTATTTTAACTTTTGATCTTTCACATATGAATGAGAATATGTGATATTTGTCTTTCTGTGCTTAGCTGATTTCACTTAACATATTGACCTCTGGTTCCATTTATGTTGCTTCAAATGACAAACTTTTATTCTTTTTATGCCTGAATAATATCCTATTGTATATCAATAACATATTTGCTTTATCCTTTCTTCCAGTAATAGACATTGATATTGATTCCATATGTTTGCTGAATAATGCTACAACAAACATGTCAGTGCAGGTATTTCTTTGATATATTGATTTCTTTTCTTTTGGATGAGCACCCAGTAATGTGATTGCTCTATCACATGGCAGCTCTATTTTTAGTTCTTTGAGAAGCCTCCATACTGTTTTCCATAACAGCTGTACTAATTTACATGCCCACCAATGGTGTACCAACACTGGAGAAAGTTCTCCGTTTTCCATATTCTCACCAGTATCTGTCATTCCTTATTTTTTGATAAAAACCATTTTAATTGGAGTGAGGTGATATCTCTCTGTAATTTTCATTTCACATTTCTCTGATAAGTGATTTTGAGCTTTTTTATTCATATAACTGTTGGCCATTTCTCTTTTTTGAGAAATGTTTATTCAGAAGTTTTGTCCACTTTCTTCATCTTTTCTTTTCTCCTTTTTGGCTGTTGATTTGTTTGAGCTACTTTTACATTCTTGCATCAATCTCTTGTCAGAATAGTTTACAAATATTTTGTCCCACTCTGAGTTGTCTCTTCACTTTATGATTGTTTTCTCTGCTGTGCAAACTTTTGAGCTTATGTAATCCCATTTGTCTATTTTTATTTTTGTTGCCTGTGCTTTTGAAGACTTACAAACATATTTGCTCAGACCAATGTCCTAAAGCATTTCTCCAAGTTTTCTCATAGCAGTTTCATAGTTTGAGGTCTTTGAGGTCATAGTATTTTCATGGTGTGAGTCTTTAATCCATTTTGATTTCATTTTTTTTTGTATATGGTGAGAGACAGGGGTCTAGTTTCATTCTTCTACATATGGTTATACAGTTTTCCCAGCACCATTTATTGAATAAACCATCCTTTCCCCAGTGTATGAAATGAATTGGCTATAAATATATGTGTAGTTATATCTGGATTCTATATTCTGTTCCATTGGTCTATATGCCAGTACCATGCTGATTTGGTTACTAAAATTTTGTAGTGTAAATTCAGGTATTCTGATTTGTATAGGTTTGTTCATTTTGCTCATGATTTTTGTTGTTGTTGTTGTTTGTTTGTTTGTGTTTTTGAGGTATTTTGTGGTTCCATAAAATGTTAGAATTTATTTTTTCTGTTTTGTAGATAATATCATTGGTATTCTGATAGGGATTGAATTGAATCTGTAAAGTGCTTTGGGAAGTTTTGTCATTTTAATAATATTAAATTCTTCTAACTCAGGATCATGGACTATCCTTACTTTTTTGTGTCCTTTTCAATTTCAACCTATCAGAGCTGCTGAGATTGCATTCTGGGTCTTTTATCTCAGCTGGATTATTCACATCTGTAAGTGTAAAGCACTGGCAGTCAGCTTATAACCATAAAGTCAACTTCATCTGAGATTTGACAACTACTTCTCTACAACAAGTAAAAGGCAGAGCCAAGAGTTACAGAGAAAAAGCATGTCCAGATGATATAATTTACCACGGTCAAGCTTTGACCAAAGCTAGACTTATTCCTGAACATATTGGTTAGCTGAGGCAATAAATTTTATTTTTGTTTGAGTCAGTTTGGTTTGGATCTTCATTCACTTGTAATCAACAGACATCTAACCTTTACAACTTAGCTATAAAAAATGTCCTGTCCTTTTCTCCCCAGACAGCAGAAAATTTCAAAATAAACTTTCTTTAAACATTTTATTGCAAAACTATGATACGTTACAAAATTTAAAGTATTTGAAATCTAAGAAGAATGGCATTTCTGTGGAAATATTAAATGACTATCTGTGGAAAATTATAGTACTGTCCTGCCTGTTTTAAATTATGGTATAAAGTTCACAGCTGTATATTCTTCAATTACCTGAAATCTGAGAAGTCTGCTATTTAGGCTCTTAAACAAACCTATGTTTATTTCACTTTTGAGATAGCAAGAATGCTAAGAAGTAATCATTTTATTAAAAACAATAATTAGAGTTTATGTTTTATTTCTAAGTAAAAATATTTTCAAAATTAAATAGTTCTTGTTTTCGAGTATCACATTTTAGTGGAGAAGATGAACACATAAACCACTGAAATCAGTGGTTTGCTTTGATCTTTATGTTTTAAGGATTGCTAATTGAAATGTATTTACATCCTATTTATCTGAAAGCAAATGACAGCATTGATCAGGTATTTAGAGGAATTTTTCTCACTATGTAATGGACATAATTAGGAATTGCCCTGGAAACACTGTATTAGGTATAAATCAAATAGACTTTCAGACAGGAATTGCTTATTTGATGCTTTCTTAACCTAAAGTTTGCTTCCCAGTCAATTATAACTTACACAGTCTTATTTGTATATGCCTTTTGAGCATCTACAAGGATTCCAATTTCACTAATCTACCTTCTTTCCTTTTGAAGATAGAGAAGGTAATAGAACTTGACCCTAGAAAGGAAACATAAAGTTGTAGAGTTTCCTTTTCTTTTCCTAATGAAGATTTGGGAAGCTTTTCTTAACTCTATTTTTTCACATGCTCCATAGTGTTTATGTAATAAAACTTTCAGTAGCAACCTAATTTTCACAATTGAGCAGATACAATGGAATTTGATACTCCTTCCAATCCTATTAATGACAAAAACTGCTGCTTACAACTGCACATATTATGTGCCAGGTATTGTTCCGGTATTTTTGCATACATTAACTTATGTAATTTTCATTACCACTCTATGAAGCAAAATGAGGTTAAGAACCTTGCCCAGTTCTCATGGCTGCTCAGTGGCAGAGTGGTATAGCCACCCAGTCTATTAAGACTCTTGCTCTTACCCATAGCACGCACTGCCTCTCTGCATTGGAGGGCTGTGTTGAAAAGAGGACCATCAGGTAATTGGAATTCTGCTAGACCTTCTCACTTCTATTTTCCAGGCCAAAAAAAAAAAAAAAAACACTCCATGCAACTCTAATCTTATGGATAGAGTTTGATGTTCTAGAACTAATTCCATTGTTTAGTCCCAATGACAGGACAGCAGAAGAACCATCACTCATCCTTGCATAGCTACGAAATGTTTAATCCTGATTCTAATTTCCCTCCCTCTAGGTGACATTTAAAATGTCTGCTAACCAAATATGCTTGATATTTTGTTCTAAATAGCAGTTTAAAATATGCAGGCAAGGTTATAAAGTAATCCCCAAACGGTTTTCGTAACAGAGTCATTAAGGTTTCCTTAATTAGATGAAAAGTGACAAGTGCGAAATACATTACACATTTTGGTATCTAACAGCTATATTAACGCATTGCATATCTCAATTAGTTCAGAATATGGAATATTTATTTGTGATTAGAACTTAATTTCCTATTCATGTATATCTATATTAAAGATGTGCAGGATAAGAAATACAGACTGAGTTACTATGAATTGCAATACATTTGAAATCCTAGAGGATTTTAAATATTAGAAAAACAAAGTACATTTTTGAATCAGGAAAAAAGAACTAAGTCAATTTCCTGTCCCCACACTCAGAGACTAACCAGTAGATCAGTATTCCATGGCACAATTTCTGAATTTAATTTCTCACCTTAAAAAAAGGAAAGGTTATAGTCTTTTACCCACCCTACCAAACCCTAGCTATATTGTCAGATGTTTGGTAAACTTCTTTAAGAAATTAGCATATTTTATATTTTGATATTTTACCTGCTATAAGTCATAGAGGCAATAAAGAAATGAAACTGATGAAGCACAATGTTTAGAGGTTGAAATAATGGTGGAGAGATTTGGGCTCCATTGTCTCCAACTGTGGTGGTAGACAAGTCACTTGGCCTAATTGAGGCTTAATTTTCTCATCTGTAAAATGACGGTAAAAATACTTCCTTTTCTAAATACTTCACAGGATTATCAGGAACAGTACATGAAATAATGTTTCTGAATGGGGCCTGTAAATTTTCAAGAGATAGACAGAATTAGTCATAACTACTCTATGGGTTTTCTAGGAGGAGTTGCAGGTCAGAACCAGTTGGGGAGGCTGTGTATTGCACAAACGTATCATATCACATCACATAGATTTCTATATGAATGCCAGTAATTCTCCAGCAAAAGGTGATAGAGAATCTTGTTCTAATAACTTCTGCATGTTATGACAATTTTCCAATAGGAAGGAGTTCTTTTTCTAATTCTTACGAAGACCCTTTGTGTTGTGATAGAGGAAGCATTTTCCTGGCTTCTTGTCTCTTCCTTTCTCCAGTTCAATATTCATGCTGCAGTCTGATATCATTCCTAAAATGCAAGCTTGATAATGTTATTTTTCTGCCAAAATCCCAACCATGTCTCCTCAATTGCCTCCAGAATAAAGTGTAAATTTCAAAATTTGACAAAGCTCTTGGCCCCTTGTCATCACCCTAATCTCCTCTCTCTCTGCTCTTAGCCAGCTCCAGCTTTACTCCAGTGTGTGGAGAGACCCACAGTCCCTTAAACAGCATGCGTTTTCTCACCTCTGAGCCTGAGGAATTACCTTCTGCCTGACACATCCTTCTGCTTCTCCATCACTCTAGGTGGTTTAAATGCCACCTCATATTTCACCTCCTCTAAGAAGCCACCCCTAATCTAACCTTTAAACTCAACCCTGTAAAAATCTTTGTCCCTTTGTTCTTTTGTAGTTACCTGTTAAGCCATTTGACTCCCTCAAGTAGATAATGAGCAACTGAAGGACAGAGAGTGTGTACAACTTGCCTTTGCACCTGGCACAAACTAGACCCTGCATACATTTGCTGAATGAAACAGAGTCTAGCTTTTAGTGGTCGATCTTCTGCTTATTTGCTTTGTGATTTTTGGGCAGACCTTTTAATCTCTCTCTAATTTTCCTGCTAGTAAAATGGAAGTGTTAATTAGTCAATCCATAGAGGATTTTGGTAGTTCTACATTTCTATAAATCTGAAATACAGCTTATATTAAAATCAAAGAAACAATTTAGTAAATGTTGTTATTATCCAGATAATAACTTCATATATTTGAACATAGCATAGGTTCCTAATAGTGCCATAAATGTGAAAACTATAAATAGCAACAACTAAAACATGAACCTGATTTAATTTCTGCAAAGAAATATTTTGTTCTTTTCTATCTAAATGAGAACATGTAAAAAAGTTTTATATTCTAAGAATATTTTTAATTAAAATATTTGAACCAACTTTTGAATCCTGTCTAATCTCAGCTGTTACTATATTCGGGATGTTTATTAAATTGGAGTGCAAAACCCAATGGAAGGGCACTCACATCTTCATCTCTTATTGCTAAGATTAAAAAGCCCAAATGCCATAGCAGTTGCTTATTATTGTACAATTGTCCCTCAGTATCTGAGGGAAATTGGTTCCAAAATACACACACTTATCCCCTCCCCCACTACCCCATAAATATCAAAATCTTTCGATGCTCAAGTCCCTGAATTAAAATGGCAGTGTTTGCATAGAACCTAGTCACATCCTCCTGTATACTTTAAATCATCTAAAATATCATAACAAATATTTACATAGCATTTGCATTATATCAGGTATAAGCAATACATAGGTATTTCATACAATGCAAATGTTATGTAAATATTTGTTACACTGCATTGGTTTTAAAATGTATATTATTTTTTATTGTTATATTGTTATTTTTTATTGCTTTTCCCCAGATATTTTCCATTGGCCTTAGTTGAATCTGTCCTGTGGCTATGAGGGCCTATTGTAATGGCAGGTTTTATTTATGTGCATCTGCAATTATAACCTAACATGCAATTCAGGTTTACCATTCCCTGGACATGTTGCAGATAGAGTTGTCCATTGCAGGAAATAAGGTCACAAAAGCACGATGAGATCTACCAGAACTAAAACCAAAGATGTTAGAGAAACTCCAATATCTCAAATCATTACAGAAGTAATGAGAGTTCAAAATTAATTAAATGAATTAAAACAGTTCAAAAGTTTGTTTTTACAATCAGCAATATTTTCATTCCCCCCAAAATTGTGATTTTCTCTTAACTGCTGTAGACATTTGACTTGGTTATAAATGAAACAAAGTCAAATAAAAATAAAATATATGGGGGCTATTCTTAAACTTTTACTGAGACCATGGTAACAATTTGAATGCTAGCATCAATTGCCAACCAGGTCTACCCAGTTCCCCTATCATGAGCTCTTTCATTAAGTCATCTCTGACCTTGTCTGTTGGATAAAATAGAAGAGAGAAGACAGCTGACTATATAGGATTATTGAGGGTTTATGATTTCCTTACTTAGGTTTTGTACTCTGTAAGAAAGGGTCTTATAAGTCATTATACACCAGAACATACATGTAGGAGAACATGTAGCCTTAGAAATACGTTAGACTTTTTTTTCAAAAAATTTAAAATCTTTTATTTTTGGCTGCTGAAATGGAAAAGAAAAGGAGGAGAAATGTTTTGGTGGCTGAAACTCAAATACACACAAAGTTAGTGTGTGTGCATGTATGTTTATTTCCTTCTTAAAAGTTAATATCCCTAAATGAGAAGGTTTTCAACAAATGATCATGGCAATGGCAATGAAAATGCTTGGCAAGTGAAATTCAATTATTTTACAGTGGTTTAACATTTTCCAAATACCAAATATAATAGGTGTTTGACATTGTACATAATTCACTGGATCTTTATTTCATTTTTACAACAAATTTATGGATTAAGCTTCAGGGTAAATTACTTCAACACACAATCTGAAACTATTCTGGGAATGTGGAATGAAGAGCTGTACAATTATCTCATTAATTTCAAAGTCAATATGCAATAGTCAAGTGCCAGCTCCTCCTGGGCAGTAGTGTCTTAAGCTTAAACATCCTGAGGATTCTGTGCTGTGAGCAGAGCAGTGTATCGTTAAGATGTGGGTGGAAGTGGCAATAAAAGAAAGGGTTACTGGAGTTTGGACATGGGGGTAGGAAAGAAAGAAGTGAATCACAGAGGGAGGTTGTAAAAGATGCTAAAGCCCATGTGCCCTACATTTTAATATACTGACCAATAATATCACGTATCTAATGTTGATCAGTGTTTTTTAGCATGTTCCCTTGGATACATATAGGACATGAATGCTTCTACGACCCCCACCAATTTTGATACGTCATATTGAGTGTGATTCCCAGAGGAATCCATTATTTTCTATGTATTCTTGTAATAAAATATTTTGTTGAGGTTTTCTTTCTGTAGATTATATGATGATAATAATACAGGAAGTTTTTTCCCAAAAGATTAGAGCATAAGATTGAATTTGGGTTTTTAAACTATACATATACACTTTCCACATTCATGAGATTAAAATACACCCCCATGGATGATATGGTCCCAGACTGAGAATCAAAGATTTGCTGGATGTTTAAGAAGCAAAATGTACCATAGAGAATGACGTTGAAAAAGGAAATATAACTGAGCCACATTTGATTTAGAGCTATTCATTAATAAAACCTTTGAATCATTAAGAAATTCATCTCATGTGAAATGAATACAAATCCACTGGCTGCACCAGGAGCCACAGGCAGTTTTAAAAGATTCAGCCTGTTGATATGAGAAACTGTATACAAATATAGGGATAAGAGTAACTGTTGGTAGACGTAATTGAAAACAATCTACAACAAATAGTTAAATATTAGTACCATGCCTCTACTGCCACATCTACCATCTTACCTGTATCTGTGCCCATGTGTCTGCCTTCCCTCATGTTACTACTGATGGATGGTCCTATACCTAACAAAGTTCAACACCTTCCACTCAACTTTCACCTACTCAAGGTCATTGGTTCATGTTTTTTCTTCTTTTCCTTGCATTATGAAATTTTCCTCTCCACTATATAACCCCATTTGGTAAACACAATTTCTCTCCACTTAAAAAACAACCAACCAAACAAAAATGTATCTCCCGAATCCATATCTCCTTCCAGACACTTTTCATTTCTTTGTTACCATTGATTGCAAAACTCCCCAAAATTATTTATGTGTGCTATCTTTAATTCCTTTAATCTATCCTCGTTTGATCCCACTCCAATCAAGTTCTTGCTAAAATCCTTCCATTGAAACAGCCCTTCACTCTGTCACCATGTACTCCACTCCTCAATGCAAAATACAATTCTCTGTTGTCATCTTGCTTGATTTATCAGAAATATTTGGCTCAATTGATCTCTCCCTCCACCTTGAAACACTTTTGTCTCCCTCTTGGCTTCCAGGACAATGCACTCCTGATTTTCCTCTTTTCACCAGCTGCTCCTTTTTAGTCTCCTTTGTTGATTTCTCCCCATTTCCTCAGTCTTTACTCACATCTTGCAACTTTAAATACCATCTATATTCTGAAAACTTGAACACTTTTATCTTCAACCCAGACCTCTTTCCCAAACTCTAGACTAAATCAAATGCCACCCACTCCCCCTACTCCACCCAGCCCGAAATCTCTACTTGGATATCTAATCAGAATCTCAAGCAAACATGTCCAAAAGTGAACTGCTAATCTTGCCCCTAAATGATCCTCCCACAGACTTCCCATCTCAATAGACGACGTCTTTCCAGTTGCTCTGGCCAAAAATTTGCAATCATCTTAGGCTCTCTCTTTCTCTCAAAATCCTCACTGAGTTTCTTCTCAAATCCCATTTACTCTTTATTTAAATAATTTATTCATAATTTGAATACAACTTACTACCATCTTTCTTAGCTACATTACTCTAAGTAGAATCTACTCTTGCTTCCTCATGATCTATTCTCACTATAGTAGAGAGAGGGATTTTTTTTTTTTTTTAATAGGGAGTGCCGCTCTGTCACCCAGGCTGGAGTGCAGTGGCACAATCTCAGCTCACTGCAAGCTCCTCCTCCCGGGTTCACGTCATTCTCCTGCCTCAGCCTCCTGAGTAGCTGGGACTACAGGCGCCCGCCACTATGCCCGGCTAATTTTTTGTATTTTTATTAGAGACGGGGTTTTACCATGTTAGTCAGGATGGCCTCGATCTCCTGACCTCTTGATCTGCCCGCTTCGGCCTCCCAAAGTGGTGGGATTACAGGCATGAGCCGCCGCATCCGGCCCAGGGACGTTTCTTTTTAATGTTAAGTAAGATGATCTCACTACTCTGTTTAAAATTCTTCAGTGATGACCTGTTTCACTCAGAATAGGAGTAATAACATACACATAGGTACTCTATAAATAGGTATGAAATAGTAAATTACCATTTTCTTTGTTTTAAAATATAGTTAATTCTATATGCCAATTGAAATGTATTTTATATTATGATGAGATATGAGATTTAAACATATTTTTCTTATAAATTACTAATTATTTCTCTCAACAGCAGCCTTGGGTGAAGCTAAATTGTGATGTTTCTTTTGTTCTGTCATAATATCACTTAGTATTAGATTCTGTCTTTCCCTCTTACTGCATCATGCTTTTAAATTTATTTTTTAAAAAGAAAATCAGTATATTTATGCTTTAACAAAGGATAGAGCTAGTCATCCCATTTTCTTTTTATTCACAACTTTCTCATTCTTCCCAGTTTATTTCTGTATATGCATGCCAACTCACTCACATACTACATCCTGGTCAGATGAATGATAAGAAGTAGCGTCTCTTTCATACTTTTATATCTAGACTCTTTTCTATGTACTATTTCTACTTAGATTTGCTACTAGAATTTTGGGATTTCTGACATGAGGCTTGAGGATCGGATATAAAGATAGGGTATGATATATTATATATATAAGATATATATATATGGGATAAATATTCCTAAATATTCCTTTCTTTAATGCTTAGGACTGAAGTGTCAGATTTTTTTTTTTATTTTTTTCACATTTTTGAATATCTGTATTAGGTTGAGCATCCCAAACCTAAAAATCCAGAATCCAAAATGCTCCAAAGAGTATTCATTTTGAGTACTATGTTGGTGATCAAAATTTTAGGATTTTGGAGCATTTCAGATTTTGTAGATTCAATCTGTATCTCCTTCCCTCTAATTGGCCAACTAATTCTGTCTGCTGTTTTTGTGTTGAACCTTGTTTTATCACACTTTCTAATTCTATTTGATTGTCTGCTGTTGGTGCCTGTCACTCCTGAGGTGAGGCTTCCCCCTGTTTTAATGACATCTGCACACTCCCTACTCCATACTCCACAACTGAACAATGATGCCAGCCTCTGAACATATATTTTTTTAATGGGAGTAAATTTGGACTTTTGAAACTAATTTTATAGTTTTTCCTTCATTTTTTGCTTAAAATGTTTCACTGCAAATTTGTCAGTGTTCTCTTATAATTTGGGGACAATTATTGACATCTTTTAAAATAAGAACATTTTATTGTCATTCAAATCTTCTTATACTCTGTTATTTTCTCTAAATTGGTAACATGTTTCTTATTAGAGGCAAACGTGGATGTTTGTAAATTAATTGCTATTGTGAATTAGAGTTTTCATTGCATTTACAGGTGATATTTGGAATGATAGTCTTTGTGACTTGGAAACTTTTCTGGGAAAATTTATTTGGTATTTTGGGATCTTTTATAATTCTTCATTATGAAATAATTTTTAAACTAGTTTTCATAATGTAATATATGTCATAATTTTGTCTTTTGCTGTATTTATAGGCTTTGTTTATTTTGGCTATTTAAGAACTTTTGCATAACAAAGACTTGTAGAAAAAAGAATTTTATAAAAAATTATATAAATGCTTATTAAGATTTAAAATTTATTTTTAATACTATGTTCTAAAATTGTATATGTTGTGTGTGTATGTTTACGATATGGTTTGGTTGTATCCCCACCCAAATATATTGAATTGTAATTCCCATAATCCCCACATGTCATGGGAAGGACCTGATGGGAAGTGATTGAATCATGGGAGTTGTTACCTTCATGCTGTTCTTGTGATAGTGAGTTCTCACAAGATCTGATGGTTTTGTAAGGGAATTTTCTCCCTTTTGCTCTACACTTCTCCTTCCTGCCATGATGTGAAGAAGGACATGTTTGCTTCCCCTTCTGCCATGACTGTAAGTTTCCTGAGGCTTCCTCAGCCCTGCAGAATTGTGAGTCAATTAAACCTCTTTTCTTTATAAATTACCCAATCTTGGGTATTTCTTCATAGCAGCATGAGAATAGACTAATACAATTTTTCAGATTATCTAAAGTATAGGACATACATACACTAACCATATTATTTCCTCACCTCCCCTAAACATCACAATGCATTCCTTGAATTATGGATGAATGTATTCCTTGAAATATAAATTAATGTATTCCTTGAATTAGAAAATTTAAAAAGTAATTAATGGGAAAGGGACTTGGTATAATGACTATTTTTCACCATTAGTGTTGTATTTTCTTCTATCACAGTGTCAAGACATACACTTGGAAATTGAACAAGTATAACCTTTATTATGGAGCACTTGGCTCCGTCCTTAGAATAAGAGAAGCTTCAAGAAGAAGGTTGGCTTCAGAAAGCCTGAAAGAGGTGGAACTAGCATGAATATGTTTCTCTGAAACTGAGAAATGTATGACCCCATTGCACTCAGAATGAAAGCAATA
Organism: Rhinopithecus bieti; assembly: GCF_001698545.2. Taxonomy (NCBI): domain Eukaryota; kingdom Metazoa; phylum Chordata; class Mammalia; order Primates; family Cercopithecidae; genus Rhinopithecus; species Rhinopithecus bieti. The sequence goes on along the minus strand of NW_016805139.1, from coordinate 138,154 downwards.
AAACTTAGTAGCAAAATAATAGCCAGACTCACAGGTTTAGACTTTATCTTTTAACCCAAGGCTACTGGAGAAAGGTTAATGCTAATGAAGATAATCTCATAAGCAGAACACTCAGAATAGAAATGGGGAAACTTAGAGAGCAAGCCCAAGGAAAACAGTGGATTTCCTCATTGAACTCTTAATGTAATTCTATGAACATAGTACGCTAAGTACAGGAATGGGTTGAAATAAGAATCAGTAAAGATGCTTGCACAGGAAATATCCCTGGTTAGGGCACACACACACACACACACAAACATTCATGCATACAAATGTATCTTGATAATTCTGCTTGTGCTAGGCTAGAAAAGCATTTCTTTAACATTCAACATGTGCTGATGGAGCCAGACACCAAAAAACTTACAGAGTGAGAGGTTACAGCCCTGAGATGTAAGATTTGCTAAGGAAAATCCAAATACAGATCTTTTTTCTTAAGTAACAATTTTAATAGTCTATGTTTTGTATTATAACACTTTTTGTATTATAGGATTACAATATTATTTTTTGTATTATAAAATTTTAAGATGTTAAAAAATAGCTATTAACCTGAAAGTAAGGTTGATTATAAAACACATTGCTTCCTCATCACCACTGATATTAAAATAATCAATGGACAGCACTGGCATTCATACTAAATCAAGTTAAACATAGGCACAATCTACTTCCTTTCCTCAGTTCTGCCAGTGTCACTAAGTTGGCTTTTCCAAAGTCTACATAACGTCACAAACTAAGATGAGACATTGGTCAGCCTTCCTTCAAGTACTCAGTGCAAAAATGTTTATTTTACATCTTTAAGTACAACTTTGATTTTGGGAAGATAAATGGAGAATTTGGGGGAGGGTTCTGTGTAAAGAAAATATTTTAAAACATACTTCATTTTAAGATTTTAAGGAAAGCTATCCAAAAGTTATAGCACAATAATAAGCTGATACATTGTTTTGTCTAAATAAATCCATTTGCCGCAGCACTGATTCTAGGATATCTTCCAAAGCTACAGATCTTTGGTGTTTCCCTTGGTGCACGCATGTGCATCTGCGGTGCCAGTGTGCTGTACTGCTTTGACTCAAATGTCCTCCATATCCAGGCATTAAGTCACTATACTGGACAGGCACCACTGGAATGCTGTGGCCTACATAACGTGTATGTGGTTTACATTTTCAGTAACTGGGAGGCAATTTAATTGTCTGACTCAATTACAGTAAGTAAGAGCCAGACTGCCAACTCTTCATTCACCTCACTGAAAACGAATGCCTCAAAGTCAAGCCAAATTCTCGAAGGAGAAGCTGGGTCAACAAAGCTGTTGCTGAGGCACGTGTGTTCCAGTCTGTATTTTGAGAAAGTTGTTGGTTTTCCTTGATTCTTTATTTCAAATTCTGGATCTCCGAAGCTGGTCAAACTCTAGGATAAACAGTGCAATTGAGTTTGACTCATAGCTGAATGGGGATTCTATTTTGGGCAACTGCTACTTAGATTAAAGCCAAAAGAAATAGTACCCAGTAGGAGGAATCATAATGAAACTGGATTTTGATTAAGATGGAAAGTGTACATTTTCCAAGCAGCATTGATATGCTAGAATTCCACTGTGCTCTTAATCTCTGGTGCAGAGGAGTAGCTTGGACTCTTGGGACTGGACTCTTGGGACTAGACTACCTCATGTCTTCTATGGTTAACTGCCTGAAGATTAGTTTGCCAAGTGACTCCATCTTTGACATGCCACAACTGGCTTCTGACAAGAAGGTTGGGGTATGCCTCATCACAGAGCTGACATGTGTCAAGAAACAGCCCAAGTGTCCATGAGAAACAACTCTTCCAACTCTGTTTCTAATGAGCTAAAGGAATCTGTACAAATCTCTGTGGGATTTGCCAAGCAGTAGGTGTTAGATTTTGTCATCCCTTCTTTGGAAACTATGTAAAAGATAATCAGTAGGGGTGGTGATCAAGGCTGCCATTCACTGTGATAAGTCCTAGAGAAATTAAGAAAAATTCTAGTAAGAAAAGGAAAGCCGTAGTGAGAGATCTATTTTTTTAATCTATCAACTCTGAAAGCAAGTAATTCTTCAATATTTATAGTAACTATGAGAAACCATATAAATTAATAGGCACTCCTCAGCAGTAAACCACTGACATACCTTACAAGTTGTAATGATTATGATAGAAAATTGTTCTTCTTTTACTCACAAGCTGAATTTATTCAGTTAAAGGAAGACTCAGAGTGGGGCAGAAGAGAAGGCCGGGAGAGAAAACTCTGACCTGAGACCAAAGCTATTTTGTTTTCATTTTTACATGTATTTTATTTGGTAAAATACAAATAACATAAAATTTATCATCTTAACCTTTTTTAATGTGTGCAGTTGAGTAGTGTTAAGTACATTCACATTGTTATGCAAGCACACTCCAGAACTCTTTATTTTGGAAAACTAAACATTTTATCCATTAAACAACAACTCCCTGCTGTTTTGTTTTCAAATATTTTAGAAATCATTATGCTTATAAGTACAGAACAAATAATTTCTATTTTTTAACCCACTAAGATACCAACAGGTACTGTGGAAGGCTTTTTGCTTACTACCTGCTCAATGTATTTGAGGGAGTTAAAACACTTCCAAATGTAAGTCCAACTAGTTCATTTTTTGTTTCTATTTTATCGGTGTCTTTAGGATGATATGGCTATGTTTGAAAGATCGATGGATCAGGAATTATTATTTCAGTCCCATGACAGTATGTTTTTTCAATAAATACAATATAAAGATGATGTAATGACGTGAGATAAACTCTTTAACTGATTATGGCATTATACATCACCATCAAGGGATTAAAAGACAGTCTATTTTATAAACAAAATGTTAATCAACAGTGTCCGGCTCTTTCAAAGTCTTCACTTGCTTTCCACACAGTACATTTTAAAAATAGTATCTCATAATTTTCTAATAACTAATTCATTAAGAAATTTTCTTTTGGAAATCTTATACCTTGAAAGATATTCTTTTAAAAAATGGTTCACATAGTTGTTGGGACTGGTAAGGATAGGGAAGTGTGGTGGAGGATAGTGGCCCTGGCATAGGATCTAAATAGATTTGGGCCCAGGCTCTGTCACTTTGTAACTGTTGGTTATATCTTTCCTTTTCTACTCAGTTTATCTATAAAATGAAAAAAAAAAATATGAAATAATGCATGTAAAGTTCAGCATAGTGCATGACACATAGGAAACAGTTAATAGAAGTCACTGATTATTACTACTGTCTTAAAATAAGAAAAATGGGTACATACATACACACAGTGTCCTTTATTCCATTTACCAATGTACAAGATTGAAGTACTTCTTTAAAATATGATGCAAAGACCTTCAGTATCTTTGTTCTTAGACACAGTCTAGAAAATACTTGGCAAGTAAAATGTGGAACCACCTATGGTTCCCAGTTTCCTACTTCCCAGAAGACCCCATTCTCCTCACTGCTGAGGGCTAATATTTTAAATACAAATAGTATCAGCTTCCTCTTACTGTATTTTATTAATTATTTCCCTTCTATTCCCTTCCTCTCTCTTCTCTTCTCTAGAAAGAAGACTGAGATGTGTTGGCGGGCTTCTCAAGATCTCTATCGATGGCAGAAGGCTGACATGAGTTGTCCATAGTCCAGGTACACTGAGTAGGACTGCAAAATCAGTGCTAACAGCTGCCAATCATTCTTCATCTTAATGTTAAGATGAAAATGTTTTTGGAGGAATATACTTTAAATTCTGGGTGGTAACAACATCTTTTAAAAATATTATTTGTGTATTTTTAATATTTTGGCAACAAATATGTCACTTCTATAACCAGAAATAATAAACATTTAAAGAAAAGAAAGAAAGAAATTGATAGTATGATTAAGAGAGTGCTCATCTAGTGAAGGAATCATTTGTTCCCTTTCTGCTGTTTCTACCACAATTTTTAAGAATCTTGACTACATGGAGATGCAGATGACTTGGACATCTGGGTTACGCATTTTATTGTTGTCATTCCTCGTGACATTTCTGACAACTTCCCTTAGGCATAAAAAACTCTATGAAGTACATTGACAAATGACACACACACACACACACACACACGCATGTATATGATTGTTCAAATATATATATTTATTTATTTATATTTCCTTCCTGGAGTTTCTACAACTTGTAAATTAAATTGAAAATGTACAAATTATTTCCTTTATTTGTCTGCTTTTTGGCCTGAGAGGTTTTCTCACATATTTACTTTTTCCTTCTATTCATATGACGTTTGAGAATGTTGCATGCTTAGGCTTGTATCTTATCTTCTATAGAAGCCTTTGGTATGTCAGATAAATTTCTCTTGTTCACATGGAGTATATTTCAGTGGCATGACCCATTGATGTATACAGTTAAAAAGAGTAAACATAGTGGCACTCAAAGCATTTTCTGAAAATAACATGTTGAAAATGAAATTAATAATATATTTTAAAATTTACTTAGAAGAGCAATATCTCTGGTACATGGACATATTTTCTTGAGTGGAATTTTCTAAATTTCTGTATATCTATTTTAAGAAATTAGAACATTTACAACTTCCTTAGTGAGAAAAAAGGTAATTTCATATACTACTTATTCCATATGCCTCTGTTATGTCAAAATCTCTAACATTTTATTTTTTTGGTCCAGTCAGCTATGTCAGGAAACACATCAGTTCACGACACAGGAACAATCCTTGAGTCTATTTTCTTGTACGGCTTTTAATTGTTTTTTTTTTTCCCCTTTGCGAGTCAAGGACATCAGTTTCAATAAGCCTAGTGTATCAGTAAGCATGTGGACCACCTAATCACGTAGACTTACAGAAAGCAGCATAATACATTATGGGCCAGGAACTTCAGCTTCCTGGACCACTTCTTCCCCAGAAATTCCTTACATGAAACCTGCTCTGCCAGACCAAGGCAAAGTTATTACCCACAAAACTTGGTGGAGTCCCTCTTCCCATGAGGCAATTTTATCTCAAAATCATTTTTCTGTAAAAAAATGAATAGCCTTACTCATAAATATGAGTAACAACTGTCATACTCAATTTCTAAAAATTTTGAAAAGAAATTAAACAGAATGGAGGAGATTTGCAGTAGGAAAACTTTGATGAGTAGCTCTTGAAATAAGTAGGAAAGAGTCTGCTCTATTTACAGAGACTTTCCAAGTCCACAGAGGCACATACTGAATATATTATGGGCCATTTTCTCCTCCGTTAATACGTAAGATGCTACTTTTTTTCTTAGATTCTCTGAATTTTTAATGTACTGATTGTTCATACTTTGGCTGCCTCGTGCATAAAAAATAAGCCTCATCATGATTTTTCAGAGAAGGTCTCTTTAATCTTACCTGTATATGGCATGTGTCATTGTATTGATCATTTCTGATGTGAAAAGACAGGACACCACACACTTTCAAATTCTATTTGGCGAATCTCCAGGAGTGATGAGTTCTTATGAAAATGCAAAATTAATTAAAATAATTACATTTGTTGGGTATTTAGACCTTCATATATATGTGTGTGTATATATATGTATATGTACGTTACAGTATTTAGCATATTAAAATGCTGTGATTATTTTATTACATTTTATTAATTTATACAGCATAATATATAATTATTCTCACCTCTATGTTAGCTTGTTGTACCATGATGATTTTATACCATATTAGATTATATTATAACACTTCTTTACATGAACCGAGATTATCTACAATACAATGACTGGGTCTTACTCTTCCTTGGCTTTGGAGTGTTTTGCATGATTATTGGCATATAGTAGACAGCCAATGTACACTAGAGTTAAGTGAGTGAAGAACAGATAGAGGGTTAAATGGATGGTGGGCAGTCATAAGCATATATTTGATACTATAATATTGTCTGTAAAACAAATGTAAGAGGATTAATTGGATTTTTCCTATAGAGCTCATTAGAATTAAGCATGATGTAAATAGAATGATGAAGTAATACTACACAACAGGGTTTCTCATCAGTGGCAATGTGAACAATTTGGGCAGGATAATTCTTCATTGTGTGTGCTATCCTATGAATTATAGGATATACAGCAGCATCTCTGGCCACTTCCCAGTAGATGCCAATAGCAATCCTCCTCGCTCCAGCTCTGAAAACCAGAAATGATTCCAGACATTGCCAACTAGCTGTGAGGCAGAGAGGGACAAAATCCCCTTCAATGAAGAACCTCTGTATATGGTGTCTGATTTCAGGATAGTATTACACATTTGTATTACATTTTCCTTTTCCAAAATGTAAATACATAATTGGGCAGGGAAATAAAGGGAATAGTAATGACATTTTCTGCCCAGATTGGGCAAAATGGAAAGCAATCTTTGTCTTCCAGAAAAATTGTTTTAAGAAATGTTATTTATTCTTGTAAGCTGCATATTTTCGGGCTGTAAAGTAAAAACAAATCTCTAGATGCCAAAATCCTAGTGCTTTTGGGCTCTCCAATGTGGCTTCCATGGGCTCTCCATGTGGTTTCCTCCTACAACGTATAAATTCCCACCTCTGTTGGAAGAGCCCTACACTGCCTTCTTGTAGGTTTTATATTTGACTTCTATTTTAGAACTGATCTGGCAATTTTCCTAATTAAATATACCCATCATCCAAATTCTTCAGGATTTGTCTGTATTTTGTTTCCTTCTACAGGCTGTACAAAATCTGAGTCCTGAACTCCTTAGTTTGTACATAAAATTTAATTAAATCTAATAAACATTTTACTGACATGTTTCCAAAACACTTGCATTAAAAAATTTTTTTTCTCACTGAAGAGTCAGAGTAGTTATATGTAATAAATGAAGAATAAAGGGCGGAGCAAGATGACCAAATGGGAACAGCTCCAGTCTCCAACTCCCGGCGCGAGCGACACAGAAGACCGGTGATTTCTGCATTTTCAACTGAGGTACTGGGGTCATCTCACTGGGGAGTGCCGGACAATCGGTGCTGGTCAGCTGCTGCAGCCTGACCAGCGAGAGCTGAAGCAGGGCGAGGCATCGCCTCACCTGGGAAGCGCAAGGGGGAAGGGAATCCCTTTTCCTAGCCAGGAGAACTGAGACACACAACACCTGGAAAATCGGGTAATTCCCACCCCAATACCGCGCTTTAAGCAAAAGAGCACACCAGAAGATTATACCCACACCTGGCCGGGAGGGTCCCATGGCCACGGAGCCTCCCTCATTGCTAGCTCAGCAGTCTGCGATCTAACTGCAAGGCAGCAGCGAGGCTGGGGGAGGGGCGCCTGCCATTGCTGAGGCTTAAGTAGGTAAACAAAGCCGCTGGGAAGCTCGAAATGGGAGGAGTTCACAGCAGCTCAAGGAAACCTGCCTGTCTCTGTAGACTCCACCTCTGGGGACAGGGCACAGCTAAAAAACAACAGGGGAAGCAGCAGAGGCCTGTGCA
>NW_016805139.1:104454-127600 GCF_001698545.2 Rhinopithecus bieti | reverse complement strand
GAGGGATTGCATTGGGAGTTATACCTGATATAAATGACAAATTGATGGGTGCTGACGAGTTGATGGGTGCAGCACACCAACATGGCACAAGTATACATATGTAACAAACCTGCACGTTATGCACATGTACCCTAGAACTTAAAGTATAATAAAATAAAAAATAAAAAAAAAATGAAGAATAAGGAAATGGAGTTGTAGAGAATTAGGAAACTGTGAGCATATTACTGATGGAACTAGAAGTAAATCTAATGCCTTCATTCCCAATTCCAAACTCTGAACTTGGAACTTCCACATATGTAAGAATGGCCTTGGGAGCTTGTTAAAAATGCACATTTTATGCAGCATATGCAGATCTTCTGCTTCTGTGGGTGTCTGTCCAAGAATTTCCTTTTTTACAATATTTATTTATTTATTTTTAGTATCTTGAGTGCCCAAGGTTGCCATCATTATGCTGGTCTAGGTCATGGTTCACCTTTTACAGGACTGTTCTGATTATTTTGTTTTTTCCCTTTTTTCCAATTTCCACTCTTCCCTCCCTTTCCCTACCATGCACATCCATCTTAATGTGTTTCATGCATGTTCTTAGATATCTGTGCAGCTTTGAAAATCTATAGGTTGTTTTGACTGTACCTGTGTTTTTAATTTTCAAAAATGGTATTTGAAAATACCACAGATCAGTTTATGGCTTTAATTTTTTATCAGCACTACATTATTAATATTTATTCACATTACTATGTACATTCAGTTCTTTTGAAGGCATAGTTTTCACATAATATACACTCAACACGTTGCCTTGTTCATTTCCTTGAAACGGACACCTGAATTATTTCCATGTCCCAGTTGCCATACTCAGGGTAATGTTGAACGCTATCAAATTCCTTGATTAGCTTGTGAGAAAGTTTCTCTTCTGAAGACTTGTTTCACTGAGTCATAAGATAATATGTAACAAAATTTGACTTATTACATTCAGAATGCTGGCAGGGAAGGATATATTCATACACACCACTATGGTAGTACACTTCAACTCTCATCCCCTACCCCACATATTCTCACCAATATTTGGCACTATCTTACCTCAATCTTTGCCAATACCACTAGTATTAAGTGCATCTTTTGCCTATATTTTTAGTAAAAACTATATCATCCTGTGATAATTCTAATATTGGGCATCTTTCCATATTTTTCTTGGACATCAGTATTCTCTATTCTGGTAACCAGCTATTGTTTCCTCAGTTTTATTTTGTTTTGTTTATTTATTTTCATGTTTATTTCTTATATCTTGTAAATCAAATATCTCTCAGTTTTAGACATTGTGAATGATTTCTGACAGATTGTTAGCAGGCAGTTAATATTTTTGTAAAAAAATTCAGTTTTAATAATATCACATCTATTAATTCATACCTCTAATCTATTTGGTATTTAGCTTTGTGTATATTGCAATGTAGAGATTTAACTATATTTTTTCTCTTTCAAGTTTGCTGATTTGTGGGCCCTCTGTACGATAAAGTTCCTATATATCCATAAACCTATTTCTGGGTCATATTCAGTTCCATGGATCTATTGATATAATCCTCTACCATTACCACAATGAGTTATTTTCTTGCTCTTTGTTTCTTGTCTTTCTTGTCTCTCCTTCCTTCCTTCCTTCCTTCCTTCCTTCTTTTCCTCCTTCCCTCCCTCCTTCCTTCCTTCTTCTTTCTCTTCTGTTTTTCTTTCTCACTTTCTTTCTTTTCTCCTCTATTCCTTTTCTTCCTTCCTGTTAAAATTTTCATCACTGTTCTTTAAAAAAATTCAATCTCTATAGTTTTGTAGCATATCTATTGTAACTTGTCAGTCAGTGTTCTCTAGAGAAACAAAACCAATAAGAGAGGTAGGCAGGTAGGTAGGTAGGTAGGTAGGTAGGTAGGTAGGTAGGTAGATACATAGATACATAGATAGATGATACATACATACATACATATATAGATTAATCTTAAAGAGAAAAAAGAGAGAGATTTATTTTAACCATTTTCCCATTTAGAAAAACAAAGTACAGCTTTCTGCCAGCACCGATTCTACATAAATAAACACACTTTTTGAGGATGAAGCAAATTTGACTGATTTTCAGTGTGAAAGTAAAATAAAAACAGTTCTTAGAGTTATTTCTAAACAGCACTGACATCAGAATCATCAGGATCATCTATTTCAGAAACATGAGATTCATCAAATGAATCCTCGAGAACGATGTTGACATCACGTGTAGGAATTCTACATTTTCTAGGATTTGACATTTTCAGCGGTCGAAAATTACTGTATTTTGTAAATGGAAATACCACTACTAAAACCAGAATGGTATAAATAGAATGATGTCTTTTGTTTCCAAAGTTGATATACTAGAGCAATGCAAAAATAATAATAAAAGCAAGATATTTCATGGCAAAGTTATCTCGGGATAAACACTGCAGCAAAAGTGCCGTGTTCTCAGGGCAAACTGTCAAAGGATTGAGGAATTGGCTCATGAGTGCGAAGAATGAAAACTCTGAAATCAACAGGACAGGCCAGCAGAGTAGAAACTCAGACAGGATTTCTATGTTACAATCTTGAGGCGCAATTCTCTATTCTTTGGAAAACCTTAGTGTTTACTCTTAAAACCCTCAAGTTACTGAGACCCACCTATGTTATCAAGAGTAATATCATTTACTTCAAGTCAACCAATGGCAGCTATTAATATCTACAAGATACCCTCACAGCAATGTCTAGACTAGTGTTTTTTGTTTGTTTGTTTGTTTGTTTGTTTTTTGAGATGGAGTCTCGCTCTGTCACCAAGGCTGGAGTGCAGTGGCACGATCTCGGCTCACTGCTTCCTCCGCCTCCCGGGTTCATGCCATTCTCCTGACTCAGCCTCCCAAGTAGCTGGGACTACAGGCGCGTGCCACCACACCAGCTAATTTTTTTGTGTGTTGTTAGTAGAGACAGGGTTTCACCATCTTAGCCAGGATGGTCTCAATCTTCTGACCTCGTGATCCACCCAGTTCAGTCTCCCAAACTGCTGAGGACAGGCATGAGCCACCATACCCGGCCTAGACTTGTGTTTTATCAAACAACTGGGCATCATAGCCTAGACAAGTTAGTACATAAAATTAACCATCATGGTGTTGGAAAAATTGTATGCAGAAGAGTTAAACTGGACCCCTACATTTCACCATATAGAAAAAATAACTCAAATGGATTAAAGACTTAAATGTAAGACCTCAAACTATAAAAGTTCTAGAAGAAAAGCTAGGAAACACTCTTCTAGTCATTGACCCTGGCAAAGAATTTATGATGAAGACCCCAAAAGCAAATGCACCAAAATAAAAAATAGACAAATGGAACTTGAACTAAAGAGCTTCTACACAGCAAAATAAACTATCAACAGAGTAAACCACCAGCCTACAGAATGGGAGAAAATACTTGCAAATTATGCCTCTGACAAAGCATTAATATTTAGATTCTATAAAGATTCTAATATTTAGATTTTATAAATAATTCAAACAAATCAACAAGAAAATAACTTCATTAAAAGTGAGCAAAAGACAGACATTTCTCAAAAGAAGATATACAAACAACCAACAAACATTTGAAAAAAAGTTCAACATTACTAATCATCCTAACTAAATAGAAATAGAAAAATATAATAACCAAAATAAAATCTCAATAGATGAACCTAACTGCAGAGTGGCGGAGACGGAGGAAAGGATTGGTGAATTTGAAGATAAAATAATAGAAATTACTCAATCTGAACAACAGAAGAAAGTGGACTGTTAAAAAAATAAACAAAGCCTTAGGGACCTGTAAGGCTATAACAATAGCTCTAAATTCATGTTAACAGAATTCTGGAGGAACAGGAGAAACACAGAGGCGCTGAAAACGTAGTTTTAAAAATCATGGGTGAAATGGTAGAAAATATGTAAATCTACCTGATTCAAGAAGCTGAGTAAACCCCAAACAGGATACACCCAAGAAATCCATGCCAAAACACATCATAATGAAATTTCTGAAAATTAAAAACAAATATAAATCTTGAAGGCAGTAGGAAAAAAATCTTACCTATGGGGGGAAAACAATTTGAATGGCAGCAGATTTCTCATCCAAAATTGTGGAGGTAAAGAGGAAGTGATACAATACTTTTCAAGTACTGGAAGAAAAGAACTATCAACTTAGAATCCTATATCCACTGAAATATTCTTCATTAATGAAGAGGAAAGCAAGACATTCTCAGATGAAGAAAGACAACTGTAGTTTTTCACCAGCAGACCTACTGTAATGAAATGACTAAAGAAAATTTGCCAAACAAAAAACAAATTATAAAAGAAAGAATCTTAGAACATCAGAAAGCAAGAAAGAAAAAAAGGAAAAGTAAAACTATAGGTAAATATAATAGACATTTCTTTTATTCTTGAGTTTTCTAAATTATATTTGACAGTTGAAGCAATAATTATATCACCATCTGATCTTCTCAATGTATGTAGGGAAAATATTCAAAACATTTATATTATAAATGAGGGATGTTAAAGGAGTATAAAGGTAGGTAAGGTTGCCACACTTCAACTTAAAAAGTGTTGCAACAATTGACTGTGATAAATTACATACGAACAATGTGATGGTGGTATGACAGTATGATTCCATTTAGATTATAATCTTGAAATTACAAAATTATGGAGACAGAGAGCAAAATGTTGTTTACCAATTGTTAGGGATAGTTGAAGTAAAGGATGGGTGTGACTATATAGGGCTATAGAGAGGGATGTCACTGTTATAATAACTTTGTACCTTAATAGTGATAGTGTTTACACAAACCTGAAAGCAATAAAATGGCATAGAACTATATACATATATGTATATATGCTAGTTTCTTGGTTTTTATACTTCATTATTGCTGTATTAGATGTAACCATTACAGGAAACTGGATGAACTGAAACACAGAAACTCTCTATATTGTCTTTACAACCCTCTGTGAATTTACAATCAATTTCATACAACAAAATTTAAGCAAAATCTGCATCATCTGTCAACATAGTAATAAATTAACTTTTGCAAATAGACTCAGAGTGAAGAGATTTAATACATTTTTTTCCTTTTTCTGGGATTTAGGAAGTCTTACATTTTGGAAAGATGGAATCATTCCAGGAGACAGTATCACCATGTAGAACTAGATTAGGCTGTGAGCTCAGTTATTCTATCATGCATTCAAAGAAATAATGTTAACTGCTTTTTGAAAAAACATAATGCTAGGTGGGAAAGTCAAAGTCAACTAAAACAAAGTCCTCACTTCCTAGAGACCTAAAGCTTATAAGGGGAATACAGGCATGTAACCAAATCAAGGTTCTAAAGTCCTATAGATCATGTAGCTCTTTGTACAGAATATATTGAGAGTTCAAGGGAGATGTAGCACTATCAAGGATGCCTAAAGAGAGAATGCTTCTTGAAGGAGAGAATCTTCCATCTGAGAGTTGAAGGATGAATAGTTTTTCAGACAGAAAAGGATGAAAAACAGGGCAAAGAGCTCATATATAATTTCTCTTTGTAAATTTAGCACCTAAAACTGATGGCTATTATTGAAGAGGCACTCCATAAATATGTGAAACCCTGGGAAGTTAGGACTGTATGGAAGGAAGGGAGAGGAATTCTAATCATGAAAGTTAGGAAAAAGAATAAATTCCTATTTTTTTCCCCGAGTAGTGCTTTACCGGGGTGGCAAAATTTATTTCTCTTGTATGTGTGTCTAACTAGAGACAAACTAAACAATAGAATTTTAAAAAATAAAACAAAATTTCAAGACTTTTGTTCTTTAAATTTTTAAAACAGAGCTTAATGAATAATTTTAGTAAATTATTGGAATTTGTAAGTTCTAAAGTTTTATATTACTTTTGTGTTTGTTTCTAAAATGTTAACCATTGTAAAATAGAATGGAACAAAGATTTTGATCTGCCTATTTGAAACTCTGTAATCAACAGAAGATACAAAAATAGATCTCAAATTCTTTAGGCAATATCTATGGAAACATATAAAAGTTCTTGTTATTGAGTTGTTATTAAAATGGCAATTACATAACTGCTCACTACTATGTGTGAATTTAAGACTTGGAGGCTAGCCCATGCTCAATAGTTTATTAAAATTGAGGCAGAAAGTTAGAAATGAAAACTAGTTAAATGTGATTTTAGATCTCCACAGGATAGATGAGTTAAATGGTTATATAAAATTCTCGTTTCTCAATAAGTAATGATGCCTCAGAAGACAGTATTTTATTTTCACTTCTCAACAACAACAGAATATTTTAGCAAACAAAACCTCTTATTGGCATTTAAAGACACAATGGAAAAATATATGCAATTGGTGTTGGCAGAGTTGTGCATCCTGTAACACATCATTTGCTGTTATGTTTGCCATGATCCTTGAAACTTCAAGTCAGGTGTTATATAGGCAAGCCAATGTTTAGAGCTAAATTTATATGATTTTTCCTCATGGTAGACAATGAGGTGTTTAAATTGGAAGTTATTCAGTTGTTATAATCCATTTAGATAGACAATCAGATAATTTATATTGCAAGCCACAAAACAGGACATTTCTGAATTTTTACTTTTATTAGAGATACATATGTGAAATAACAAGGAAAAAATACAGTGGTAACACATTAACTATTCAATAAAGATAGCATATAATACATGTAGAATACATATATGTGTATATGTACATGACAAATGTGATATATGTGTGTATGCATATGTAAATATATATATAATATTATAACCAGGTATCTTTCTTGAATGTGCTAATGAATATTTCCTAAATGCGGGGCTCTCTACACAGTATTTTATTTTCCTCAAGAATTTTATCCTCAAGAATCCTAAGAGATATGTAATATTACTATCTTCATTTAATAGGAGAGACCACTGAAGCCTAGAAAAGTTAAGTGACTTGACCAAATTCACCCAGCTGGTAAGAGGTCAAGTCAGAAAGCTAAGATAAAAATGGTAAGCCTGACTTTAGAGGCCATATACGGAGACAGTAGGCACCCCACACATTTCTACTGAAGCGAACAGCCTCTTAACATGGCAAAATGTATTGGAATATGTGTCTCTTAGGCTTGTTTAACTTAATTTTTTAAAACCACAGTCAACATTTCTCAAAGGGTTCACTTAATTCATTATTGGGAATTTTTCAAAAGTCATTCCACAGCAATTTTCTAACATAGGAAAAAAATTGTGACATTTTCAAGGAATAGAAATTAAGCAGTCCATATGGCCATGTTCCTCCTGGAAACAACATATTTTGGCTCAGTGTTGGACCATGCATCAGAGACTGGGCAGGCTCTAGCATATGTCCCAGAGCCACTTGATGATTGTTTTAGCAGGAGTTACCAACACTTTAACAGAGTTAAGCCAGGCACTTGTGCAAATGAGTTTTGGCTCCACCTCCGTGAACAGCTGATAGAAGACAGACTTCAAGTGTTCTAGTCTGGGAGAATATCAGGGCATGTCATGGTATTTTTAGTCATATGCTCACATTAACCTGCTTTACAGAATGATTGAACTAGAAGGTATCAGAGAGAATGTCTCACCTAACTCCCACATTTGGCAGCCAGGACTGGAGAATAAAGTGATTGACCCAAAGCCATGCAGATAATCAAAGGCAGAGTTAAGGGGAACTGAGATCTCCTGGCTCAAACAGTGATTTCAGCCACTCCTAACAACAGCTGAGAAGTGGTCTTTACATTTTAAGTATGAAACCTCCTAACTTCAGTGGTTGGAGTTTAAAGGGGAGTATTTTTGGTTTGTGCGACTGAAACAGCCACAACAATATCAACAATGACTACTTTTTCTCTTCATCTTTCACCAGTATTTTCTCTCTATTGACTATTCTGTTTTCCCAATGTAGCAAATGACTCTAACAGCTCTAGTTTCAGCATCTTCTTAAGTTCAACTGAAAAAGAAAAGAGAATCTCTTTTTCTTCAACAATTTCAAACTAAAATCTTGAGTCTGACTTTTCCTGGCCAGAATTAAGCTTGTACTTATCCCTGAAAAATCATCAATGCTACATTCGTGAATTTACCAACTGAGGCAGAATTTAGGTCACATGACTCTCCAAAGCCTCTTCAAAACCACATGACTCAGAGTGAGGCAGAGGTATTTGGGATATTTTCAACAGGAGAAAGGAAAATGAATGGGAGTGCCAAAACAACTTATGTCAATTATACAATTACAAGTACACCCAAAATAAAGTATGGAAATCAGTATTTTCACCTATCGTAATAGAGTGAAAGATTTATTCTGTTAAATATTTGCCATATTTCACTTACTTTCCACATTCAGCACTCTGCAATATTTAAAGAAGAAAATAAGTCTCCATATACTGAATAAAGACATATCAAAATTTGTGTGACAACATATTCCTTAGATTAGTTACATTTTTTGTTTATTTGTGTGTTTGTTTATGAGACAATGTTTCACTCTGTCACCCATACTAGAGTGTGGTGGTGTAAACATGGCTCACTATAGTCTCAACATCCTGGGCCCAAGCAATCCTCACACCTCAGCCTCCTGTGTAGCTAAGACCACAGGTGGGCATCACCATGCCCAGCTACCTTTTAATTTTTTGTAGATATGGGGTCTCACTGTGTTGCACAGGCTAGTCTCGAACTCCTGGGCTCAAGCTATCCCCTCAACACTTCGGCTGATCTCCCAAAGTGCTGGGATTACAGGTGTGAGCCAGTGCACTCAGACTTACATTTTTCAATAAATGAATTTAAACAAAGAAGGAATAGAAACATATTTTTAAACACAACAATTAACAAACCAAAGTGTATTGCAAAGTATTGGAAGGGACAGCAGGGTGAAAAAATGTTACCCCACCTGCAGGAGGTGGAAAAGGTGATAATATAAAATAAATATTTTCACCTGTCCTAATAGAGCAAAAGATTTACTCTGCTGGATATTTTCTGTATTTTGCCTACCTTCCACATTCAGGACTCTGCACTCTCTTGCCCAACTATTCCTTTTAATTTTCCCATAATACATTTTTTTTAACATTTTATGTAATATATGTATTTGTTATTTCTTTGTTTTACTAAACTGTGTTTCCTACTGGAATGTAAGCTTCAAAAATTTGGAGATCTTTGTACTTGTTGCTGATATAGCCTAATGTCTAAAAGAGTGCCCAGCATACAGTGGACATGCAATAGATATTTGTTTAATGCTATAGAGTCTTATTTGGTAGCCATTAGCCACATATGACTATTTACATTATAAGTTAGATTATTAAAATAAAGTTCATTTTAAAATTCAGTACATTATTCACACTAACCACATTTTAAATGCTCAATAGTCACATGTGACTAGAGGTTACCATGTCAGGATGATGCAGTTATAGATCATTTCTATTATTTTAGAAAGTTGTTTCAGACATTGCTAGTTTAATAAATGAATACATGTTCAAAGTAATGAAGAAGGTAAGTGGGTGTCATGATAACTGTCAGATTAATGAGATTAACATTTAAAACCAGAAAGCTACACTAAGTCTTGAAAGACTGTATAGAAAATCAGAAACAGTTAAGAGTATCAATAAAAAGTTTCTGATAAAACCTAAGTCTGAATTTGAATCTAGATTAATTAGGTAAAAGTAGAGAGACTGAACCCTTTGGAGACAGATCTGAAAGTGGAAATTAGTAAATCTTAGGCCATTAAATGTAATACTCATAACATTAATTTTAAAATTGCACAAAAAACCTTTTCAGCCTATTAGTCTCAGAAAAATTACTTCACAAAATAAGAAAATAGGTATAGAACTTTTAATAAAAATAAATGACATTTGTAAACTAGAACTACACTATATGGACATGGACAGCCAATGGAGGAATGAAGCCTGGCACAACATCAGCTTTCTAGTGTCTCACTTTTATTTTTAAATAGGCAGCCAAGGAATCACCAGGCCTTTGTGAAAAGTCTTTGACATGGAAGAATGAAGCCAAAATAACCTCATGGAAAAAGGAATGTTAGAAACAAGAGATAATATTAAGCCTGGGAAGAAAAGTCCTCAAAGAAAGATTATCTTGCATCTATGAAAGAAAAATGCTGTGTCATAAAAAGTAGTAAGGAATAGAGAAGAGATTAAAAGAAAGAAAAAAGAAACATTAAAGAAAGAAAAGAGGAAGCAAGTATGCAAGCACTATCTGAAATAAAAAATAAAACAACAATTGTTTTAATTAAAATAAAATGATTTTTTAAATGACAGAGTTGAAGAATGAGAACTTTATACATATTATTTGAAAACCTGGTACATTTTTAAAACATCTAAAAAAAAAATTGGAAACAGGGTTCCTGTTTTCTTTTTTAAAAAGGAAAAACATTTCATACTCATTGATAGGAACAATCAATATTGTTAAAATGGACACACTTCCCAAAGCAATTTACAGATTCAAGGACTACAGTAAGCCAAACAGCGTTGTACTGGTACCGAAAACAGACACATAGACCAAAGGAACAGAATAGAAAACCCAGAAATCAGACCACACACCTACAACGATCTGATCTTTGACAAACCTGACAAAAACAAGCAATGGGGAAAAGATTCCCTACTCAAATGGTGCTGGGATAACTGGCTAGCTATATGCAGAAGATTGAAACAGGACCCTTTTCTTACATTGTATATAAAAATTAACTCAAGATGGATTAAAGACTTAAACCTAAAACCTAAAACTATAAAAACCATGGAAGAAAGCCTAGGCAATATCACTCAGGACATGGGCATGGGCAAGGACTTCATGACTAAAACACCAAAAAGCAATGGCAACAAAAGCCAAAATTGACAAATGGGATCTAATTAAACTAAAGAGCTTCTGCACAGCAAAAGAAACTACCATCAGAGTGAACAGGCCACCTACAGAATGGGAGAAAATTTTTGCAAACTATGGATCCAACAAAGATCTAATATCCAGCATCTATAAGGAACTTAAACAAATTTACAAGAAAAAAAAATCAAAAAGTGGATAAAGGACATGAACAGATGCTTTTCAAAAGAAGACATGCATATGGCCAACAATCATATGAATAAAAGCTCAACATCATGATCATCAGAGAAATGCAAATCCAATGCACAATGAGATATCATCTCATGTCAGTCAGAATGGCTAATATTAAAAAGTCAAAATATACAGTTACTGGCAAGGTTGTGGAGAAAAAGGAACGCTTATACACTGTTTGTGGGAGTGTAAATTAGTTCAGCCATTGTGGAAGGCAGTGTGGCAATTCCTCAAAGACCTAAAGACAGAAATACCATTTGACACAGCAATCCCATTGCTGGGTATCTACCCAAAAGAACATAAATCATTATGTTATAAAGATACATACATACACATGTTCATTGCAGCACTATTCACAATCTCAAAGACATGAAATCAATATAAATGCCCGTCAACGATAGACTGGATAAAGAAAATGTACATACACACCATGGAATACTACACAGTCATTAAAAAAAACAATGAGATCATGTCCTTTGCAGGAACATAGTTGGAGCTGAAGGCCATTATCCCTAGCAAACTGACAGAAACAGAAAACCAAATACTGCATGCTCTCACTTATAAGTGGGAGTTAAATGATGACAACACATGGACACATCGAGGAGAACAACACACATTGGGGCCTGTTGAAGAGTGGATGATAGGAGGAGAGAGAGGATCAGAAAAAAACTAACTAATGGGTACTAAGCTTAATACCTGAGTGATGAAATGATATGTACAATAAACCCCCATGACACGTTTATCTATGTAACAAACTTGCACTTGTACCCCTGAACTTAGAAGTTAAAAAATAATTTTAAACTCTAAAGTTTTTATAGTATTATTTACATCTTAAAACTATCTGCATGTAGTGTGCACATAAAAATAAATCAATAAGCTGTTAAAAACTAAATATTTTAGCCTATAATTACTCAAGAACTAAAGGTTCTCCTTTTTTCTTCTTAGCTCACTTTTTGGAAAATATGATTATTATCTTCATAAGCCTCTTTATTTATTTCATAACCAAAGGAAACTTCAGCTTTGCAGTCTTATTATTATCAGGATTGTAGATCCAAGTAACTTTTTACCATTTTAATGTTTATTTCTAGCAAGTTGCAATAATTATAGGCCACAGAATGAAGGATACATTATTCTGTCAGTTTATATACATACTAGATTATATATTGTATTAGAATTTCTTCTATTACCCTTTCTAATGTTTGTGAATACTTTTCTATTGTCTAAATAGTTTTAAAAACTGCTTCTAGTTTTCTATNTATATATATATATATATATATATGTATATTTATGCAGTACATGGGATGTTTTGATACAATCATGCAATGTAAAATAAGCACATCATTGAACATGGTGTATCCATCCTCTCAAATATTTATCCTTGGGTTACAAACAATCCAATTACATCCTTTACTTTAAATTATACAACTAAGTTATTACTGAATGTAGTCACCCTATTGTGGTACCAATAGTAAGCCTTCCTTATTCTTTCTTTTTTTTTTTTTTTTTTTTTTTTTTTTTTTTGTACCCATTAAAATATGCACACCTCCCTGCCAGCCTCTGACTACACTTCCCAGCCTCTGGTAACCATCTTTCTACTCTCTATGTCCATGAGTTCAATTGTTTTGATTTTTAGATCCCACAAATAAGTGAGAACATGTAATATTTGTCTTTCAGTGCCTGGCTTATTTCACCATGTCATTGCAAATGACTGGATCTCATTCTTTTGTGGCTGAATAGTGCTCCATAGTGTATCTGTACCACATTTTCTTTATCCATTCATCTGCTGATGGACACTTAGGTTGCTTCCAAATCTTAGCTATTGTAAACATTGCTGCCACAACAAACATAGGAGTGCAGATAGCTCTTTGATGTACTGATTTCATTTCTTTTAGGTACACACCCAGCAGTGGGATTGCTTGACCATATGGTAGCTCAATTTTTCATTTCTGAGGAACTTCTGAACTATTTTACATAGAGGTTGTACTAATTTAATTCCCACCAACAGTTTACAAGCATTCCCTTTCTCCATATCCTCACCAATATTTTTTATTACCTGTTTTTTGAATATAAGCCATTTTAACTGGGGTGAGATGATGTCAGTGTAGTTTTGGTTTGCATTTATCTGAATAATGCTACATTTTCAACAGAACTCTTCAGAGTGTGTTTGATAGACCAATGAACTAGCCACCATTCAAACGTGCATGCCTACATGTATTCATTCAACACACACCCACCAAGAACTCACTAGAGCTGCACCAGTCATTGCAGTTTTCTCAAAGGCCTCACTAGAATTTAAGCTTCACAACAGCACAGTTTTTGTCTACTGTATTCAATGTCATCTCTCTATCACAGAAAATGGTGCCTGGCATGTGGACGATGCTCAATAAATGTTTGTCTCTTGACCGATGCACAGAAAATACTACTTAGGGTTTTAGGGTTCGATGATAACTAGATTAAAACCATAGCTCTGAGGCTTGCCATATCTGTGATCTTGTCAAATATCTTAAATCCTGTATACATACACTATCTTATCTATGAAACAGAAATAAGATGCACATAGTTCTTGTAAAATTGAATACAGAAAAGTATAAAATGCATAACATAGTATATATTTAGAAAAATGTTATAAAATATATAACACTGGCTAGAATAAAAGTAAATTCTCAGTAAATTATACCTTTAATTATTAAGGCAGTAAGCCTCATAAAAAATATAATTTATTTATAACCATAACAAAAGTGAAGTTTACTACAGCAAAGGTTTGTGCCAATAAATTAAGAAATGCAATTTACTAGAGTTTTCTCATTGGGTAATTATCAGAAAAACATTTCTGGAAGGAAGGTTCTCCTAATTTCTATTTTTTCTTTGCTATAGAACAGGTGACTAAATTAGTACTGATGATATTTTTAATGCTAAATTTTATAAATATTAGACTTCTGATGATCCCAAATCACTCATATCTATCTCTTTAAGTTTCAACAGTATAAGCTAGGAAATGTGTTACTGGGGGTAAAAACCAGTCTCCGATCAAGTGTTGAAAAGTGCCCCCCTCCAAATGTCTTGCCCAGACTACAGGCAGCCCCTGTGATGAGTATCTGGCCTGAGTCTGGTTACTTGTTCGGGTAGATGTTCATCTCATCTAAATCACTAAAGCTACTTTTTTAGATGGAGTCTCACTCTGTCGCCCAGGCTGGAGTACAGTGGTGCGATCTCCATTCACTGCATCTCATCTCAGTTAAGATGTTAACTGAAAGCTTAAATTGGAGTGTTAGTGACATTGTTTAGACATGACCCTTTCAAGATGGTATTTGAGTAATTCATATGCAGTGAGTGCTAAGAAAAATAGATAGAAACATTGGCTGAAACATGTCATTTACCCATATGTCAAAAGATTTGAAAATTCTCATGCTTTTCCTAACTGTAGTAGAGATATTTGGTTGGAAGATGCAAAAATCAATACCATAGAGAAAAGCTAGTTATAACTAGAGAAATTCTTTACAATATTCCATGTAACCACTATTCTTTTCTAACTTAAACTCACATGCAACCACTAAAGAGACTGAAACATGTTCTAAAGAAATTTATGAGAAAATTATCACTATTGATTATAAGTGTTTCCTTATTAATACATATATATCCTCATATCTATATATATGAAGGATACCAGATACCATTAGTTGACTTAGACAACATACTAAAAGCAATAACAATAACAACTGATGATATTTTATGATTTGGCCAGAGGAACTTTTATGTCTGAAAAGATAAAATAAAAGGACTGTAGTAATGTAGAAACCATCTATAACTTAATATAAGAACATAATCTAAAAAATAAAATTCTCCACATAGTTTGTAAAAGAAAATATAATAATCATATAGCTACAATAACACAAGAAGAAATAAAACCACAAAAGGATGAGCCAGAATTGCAGTGGAAAAACTCTAAAGAACAGAACATCACTCAAAACTGATGATCAACTTCTAAATAAATTAGAAATAACAATTAACATTATACAGTTGAACTGAAACTGCATCTATAGAGAAAAGCATCAAGATTACTACAGTGAATTCAGAGGAAAAATAATGCGTACAAAGAAAAGATTCCTGAAATGAAGGAAGAATTTCATTTGCAGAGGAAAGAGCATACCCTATTATAAGAAAAATTAATATGAAGCAATGAGTAAATGGTCAGGCATATCCTGGGTGAGTTATGCTACTTCTGAGATATTAATAATTCTTCAGACATCCAAGTAAAAAAGCAACTCATTTATCAGACAAGAGGAAGAAAAATTAGGCTAGCTTCAGACTTTGTCCTAGGCACATTTAATGACAGAGCACAGTGGAGCAATGTGAAGATTTAGAACACAATTTTATTTTCCACTAGGCACGTATAAGCCCAGTTTTGAGCTACTTTTTTAGATGGAGTCTCACACTCTGTCACCCAGGCTGGAGTACAGCGGTGTGATCTCCACTCACTGCAACCTCCACCTCCTGGGTTCAAGCCATTCTCCTGCCTCTGTCTCCTGAGTATCTGGGATTACAAGTGCCTGCCACCATGCCCAGCTAATTTTTGTGCTGTTAGTAGAGAGAAGGTTTCACCATATGGGCCAGGCTGGTCTCCACCTCCTGACCTCAGGTGATCCACCCGCCTTGGCCTCTCCAATGCTATATTTTCAACAGACCCCTTCAGAGTGTGTTTAGCAGTCCAGTGGACTAGCCACCATTCAATAATGCATGTCTACATGTATTCATTCAATAAATACCAACCAAGAACTCACTAGAACTATATTACTCATTGCAGTTTTCTCAAGGATCTCATTAGAATTTAAGCTCTATGACAGCAGAGTTTTTGTCTATCTTATTCAATATCATTTCCCTATCACAGATAATGGCACCTGGCATGTGGAAGATGCTCAGTAAATGGTTGCTCAGATGTGTTTGTTGACTGACTCCCAGAAGAAATACTACTTAGTATTTCTTAGTAACACCATCTTAGGAGAGTCATGTCTAAACTATGTTAACTAACACTTTGATTTAAGCCTTCAGTTAACATCTAAGAGAGATAAGAGGACATCTACCTGAACTAACAGATATTCATCCCTGGGGCTGCCTAGAGGCTGGGGAAAACATTGTGAGGGGCACTTCTCAACACTTGGTCTGAGACTTGTTTCTACCCACTGTAATACATTTCCCAGCTCATACTGTTGAGGTTTGAAGAGGTAGATATGAGTGATTTGCTTCACAGTGGAGCTAAGGGTGTGGAAAGACCCCAAAATAATGCATGCTATTGTCATGCTGGCATTCAGGATAAAGGCAAGTAGACACTTTCAAATTTTAAAGAATTCAGGGACTAAAGAACTCTTGAGCCGTAGTTGGGAAAAAGGAAAGCACCAAACAAAGAAATCAAGCCAACAAAGTCATGAATGGGAAAGTCATGGTGAAAGCCATGTTCACTCAATATCATAAGACCATGAAGCAATGTGTATGAAACGCCAAGAGAGAAAAAAAGTGTGACCAAATTCTGTATTTGACCATATTAATGTATTATTAAGGCAATTGGCAAATGTTCTCAAGTCTATAAAGACTCAGGGAATGTTGACGTTCTCTTCAACAAAAGATGGTGAGATTCAGTCAATCAGAAGATTATTTAAACTGAGATCAGAAGTGGAAAAGCCACAAAAAGACTAAATACAATGGAAATCATTAATACATAACAGAATGTAAGTGTTATTATGTTTTATCAACTTAAAATTTCTAAATAACAAAATTTAGGTTTAGAACACGCTTCCATTTAGAAGTGGAAATGCACTAATTTCCTCATATTGAAAACTGGGAGCCAATGTTGCTATTCAAAAGTAAACTGTTTATTTTAAAATATGTCTCTAACTTTTAAATCTTTATAATTTTAAAAAACTTGGATGGGCTTTTAGAGATTAATATCTCTTATGCAGAAACATTTATTTGAAGTTCAACTATTACTTCCACTCCCTCCTATTAAACTTAAATGTAATAATTTATATATTTAAAATAGTATGTATAATACTATTTTTACAAATGTATTTATCTTTCAGTTTATATGTATGTATATAGGCATAGATGCCTTGAATTATGTCCATCTAGTATTAACGTCTTTCTAGGCGGTATTAGTTTTTTTTTTTCTTTTCTTTTCTGTATTGACTAAAGTTCTTGTAATAAGCATGCATCATTTTTATAAAGTAATAACATCATCTTTCTACAAATTTATTTCTAAAGGAACAAGAGAAGAGAACAAATAAGGGAGGTCAGTGACAGCATTAGACCGAATAGCCCCAGGTCTGAAGGTGTCATTTCAGGTTAATCCTGTTTCATTTGCATAGGACTATATTCATCAGCATACAGAGCCACCCAGTAAAAGTCACTCCCATTCCTGAGAAAATACATTTCAGATTTTTTTCTGGCACCCAGAGAAATGTGTTGTGTAAAGGCACCAATATCAGCTCTGTACTATTGATCACATGTATTGATTATATGTCTTTCCTTCGTGCATAGTTTAGCATTATTTATATTTTCTTTGACATTTTGTACCCAGAGAAAATTAATCTATTATTTCAGCAAACACATATGTATCACTTACAAATATGAGGTCCTAACAGGTGAATGTGACCACCATAAGCTTATAATTTTCTCTGGGAGACAAACACAGTGACAGACCATGAGGATAATTAACGATTTGCTAGACAACTGAGAAACTGCTGGTTTGAGAAATCACTATTTTCTCAACTTGTACTACCATATCCTTAGTCCCACAGTTTGTTCCTTCAAACAAATTAAGTTCAATGCCAGATGGATATGATGTGATTTATAAAAAATAAAATAAAATCGATTTGAAATGTTTCTATTTGAAATGTTTTGGGAGTATAAGTTGTACATTATGCATTATTTATATTCTTTCTCGGTAAAACAAAATTAACTTTTTAAAATAATAAATTCTGTGGTTTACCATATGGTCTCCTAGAGTCCTTGTTACTATTTGTGTTCCGTGCCATTCAGTTTCTTTTTAAATGGATTTTCCATTGAAAGCTTAAACTGATGTCTAATGGAATTAATGTATGAAGTTAGGGTCAGACAGCATGAATTATTCATTGGATTCTCACACTTGCATTTATGGTTAAGTCATCATAATATATCATAGTTGCCATAGAGAATGTTAACCTAAAACCAACACTTATGGCTCTTTTTAAAGTACCTTTATATGTCATATATGTGTTATAACCTTCCTAGTATAAGGGACAAAAGATTGGTACTTAATAAAATTACATTATAACTTTAAATAAAATATCTTTAATGAACACAGAGTTGTGCACATATACTTTTCGAATAAATTTCACAATATTTTAAGCTTTCAACTTCTTTAAATACCGCTTGAATTAAATATATATTTTAATACATTAGTCTAGAATTAATACTGAATTCTATATCCCTTAAGATTACACATGAACACAAAAAGAAAAAAGTATCAAATTTGATCCACAATATAAACATTACTAGTGTTATTTAGGTATGTCTCTCTTTTTTTAACTTAATTACTTAATTTGAATTACTATAACTTACAGTAGTGACATACGGTTAGTTCATTTCTAAGGCATGTGTCTGAAATGGAGTTTACAGGCTATGAGTACCAGTGCACTTAGAATAAAATATAAAACTCCTCCTGATGACCTGCCCAGGTTTGTGAGATTTGCTCTCTGATACAGCTCCTCAAGCTTTCCTTCTACTTGCTACTCCCTAGCCACACTGACCTCTCTGAACACTGTAAGCTCATTCCTGACTCTTATCTGTCTCTTCTCTCTGCCTACCAGATTCTCCTCAAATCACACCATGTCCAAGTTGAAAATTAAGGTCTTAGTTCAAATGTTTTGGGGAAAACATTTTCTTGTTACATTTTCTTCATAACCCATTACTGTTTGAAGTTACCTTGTTGATGTATTTCTGAGCTCACAAATGAAAATCACACGTTGAATACTGTCTCACCTCTGGGATGTAATCCCCAAGAGACTAGACATTTTTCATCTCTTGGTCTCTGTGTTCCCTATTACCAGGCCAAGGAGTACATCCAAGATGAAATAAGCTATCATCAAATATTTGTAGAATGAATGAATCAGGATCATCTAGGGCAGAGGTCTGCAAACTTTTTCTGTAAAGGCCAGATAATAAATAGTTTGGCTTTGTGTCTTTTTAATTTCTTTCTTTCTTTTTTTTCTGATTAAAAATGTAAAAACTACTTAGGCAGGCCTTACAAAGGTAGGCCATTGGCTGGATTTTACCCATGGGTCATAGGCCTGCTCAACTGTACGTTGCTGCTCCAGAACCATGAATTGAAATCTCTCTAGAAATGGTGTCCAGAAATCTTCATATTCTCAAGGATCTAATCCATTTTTAGCCATTGATAAATTTGAGAACTAGGGAATTAAAATGTGGAAAATAAGTTTAGGAAGCTCACCTAGGAAAGCAAATAATATCAATAAATTTACACTAAATAATATATTTTCAACAAAATGTTAAACAATGGTTTAATTTTATAAGAATTATTTATATTCTTATAATTTTATAAGAATTATCAATTAACCTAAAGTCTCCATATCTAATGAGCAGCAGCAGCACTTTATCCACTTTTTTAAGACACCAGGAACTGGAGTTTGTTTAGTCTATTCCATTATAGAACTGAGTTCTAAAAATGTAAACTTCAATTTCAATGAAAATTTCAACACTTTGTTCTTCATCCATTTTCAGACATTGCAGCAGGCACCAGTGCTCATTACAAAGCCAAACCCTTTTTTCAGCAAAGACTGCCATGGAGCTGGGTCACTAAAAGGAAGAAGGCTTTTAACAAGACTTTCTTCAAAAGGCTCTTACATTCTATTTCTGTTGATTGGTGCAGCAGTATTTTAGTGAAATGGAAAGTGCAGCTGTGACTCTTCTTACTTTCTACATACTAATCCTTCATTCAGCACAAACCTTGAAAACATTTTTCCTTCTATAAGATTTTAGTGGCAAATGTGATTTATTATTTGCTGGATACTAGGGCAAAATATAGAAGGAAAAATAATTAAAAGGAACAACTGTGATCTATTTTTAATGTTTTGAATACATGTTTTACGATTTATATTAAGCCTAGACCATGTTTTCTCGTGTAGTCTGGTTTCAAATATGTCCAGTTCAAAGCTTTGTGACTCATAATTTATCGTTCTATTATTTTTACACATTTATTAGTAGTATTTATACCCTTATTACTTACTATACTACTTATTTAAACTTTAATTGTGTTCCAGGGCTACACTAAATACTCCTATGCATGTGTACCCTGGAACAACTCCTACTTTAACTCTCTTTTTACTAATTGCCATCCTTATTTTGTGGAGGAAGAAGTCAAAGCTGAAAAAAGAATAGGAAGTCAACCCAGGCCACACCCTGGTAAGAAGTAGAGCTGGGAGGGTCATCGTTTCAGGGAAGTCTGAAAAATGCCAATAGAGAAGGGGAAAAAAGAAAGAATGAAGCAAAGATTATGAAGAAAAACAAAGAAAGAAGTTAAATAAGGTGGTAAGGGAAATGTTGGGAACAAAAGTGATTGTGGGTTTTCCATTTGATAAGGCTCTCAAGATAATGACAAAAAATGAAGAAAAGTATTTCTCTCCATGGATCTTATCTTCTGTTTAGTGTTTTAACTTCTCTGTGGAAAGTATTATGATGCTGCATGAAATGAGGTGTAGGTATTTTATTATTTTTCCTAAATTTCGAGTATTTTGAAAATAAAAGACCTTGCCAGACACAAAAAGGAAACCCTACTTAGCCAAATCACATCTACTAAACTTCTATCACTTCAAGCTAATTTTTACCCCAGTAAATTACCAATTAAAGGTCAGATAAAACATAACCGATCTGAACCAAAAGTTTCTATTTGATTGTATATTTGATTCTCACTGATTCAACATTCTGTCTTCAAAGGAAAGTTTTCTCAGAAGACAAGCAATTTCTAATAGATTCCAAAACATGGAGTCATAGAGTGCTAAGAGCCCAGAACATCATGTAGAAAGTAGATTAAAATATGAATAGTCACGTTCATACACATGTCTGCAAGATCATGCAGATGCACACACAAACACACCCAACTTTCTCTCCAGAAAGTGTTTGAAGTACTTATTGTGCTGTTACCATGTAGACATATAGAAACTGATTTCTATGGTTATGTCAGTTGTTTTAAAAAGCTATTTTGTATATTCATTGCCAATTGTTTAAAACTATATTTATTATAAGATCTAACTCTAACTGCTCTTAAGCAATTGAAGCTCTATACCTCTGAGATCTGTTTTATTTTTTCCAATTATAATTTTTACATGATAAAGAGATGATGATAGATGCCTAATAAATCATGACCTACAACTCTCAAGATAAAGTATTTTGGCACCTAAGCCTTTCTGTCCTTTCTAAAATGAGTTTTCCTCAAGGATAGGGACCTTATTGATTCATCACTGCATCTTCTGTACCATGCAGCAGACATATTATTAAATTAATGTACTGAATAAACAAATGAGTACTTCTGATCCTTCCCAGTCAAACTCTTTCCCTGTCAAGAATTTTCCACTTTTCCTATGTCTTCCTAGAAGAGGAGTTGCTACTCCAGTTGCTAAGAATGTGAAACTTTAGTTAAACCACATTCAGTGATGTATCAGTTAACTATACCTTACGGGTTACAAAATTTCCTACTTCTTCTTCCACTATCAATGCATCAGGATCTCTTCTTCATTTTTCACCTGGACAGGACTTCTTTTTGCTGTGAGAAGTCTATCCCTTTCTCTTTATGACCCAGCTCTAAGAATGTGTGACTGGTTGAGTAGACTTGAGATTTACCCCATAGTCACAGTCATATCACTCTCTCTTCCCATAGGCATGTGTGAGCATGTGGGTTCCAATATTCAGATTCAAAATATTCAATAGAAAGCCCCAGTTTGGCATGGTACGAAGCCACACTACAATATCCAATCTTTTCTACGGCTTTGCTTTGTCATATAAAACACTTTTCCAGATATTAATCAAATTGTTTTGTTTCATGAG
Source organism: Rhinopithecus bieti (assembly GCF_001698545.2). NCBI lineage: Eukaryota > Metazoa > Chordata > Mammalia > Primates > Cercopithecidae > Rhinopithecus > Rhinopithecus bieti. The sequence goes on along the minus strand of NW_016805139.1, from coordinate 105,475 downwards.
CAACTTTCATTATTTGTGCATCATCTTCCCTTAGTTAAAAACTATACAAGTGAAGGAAAGTTAATGATAGTAGCTTTGGAGTACTCAAGCTTTACCTTCAAATCTTAACCAATACTTAACTTCCTTGTACACCCCTTCACACCCAATGTAGTACTTAAATAGTTGTGTAGTACACACCTTATACTTACAGTGAGGATTCCCTATTTTTATGAATTCATTTAATACTCAGTAGATGTAAGAAAGCAGAAAAAGTTGGTTCCAGACTACAGCTAAGGTAGAAGCTGTGTAAGGACTGAACTTAAATTATAATCTAAGTAATAAAGGTAAAAGGACATCAAGGGGTGGGACAGCGAATGTTGGGAGCATCAATGTATTGGACTTTCCAGGAGAGATGCTGAATTGTTAGCATGGGTGTTCTGGAAGGAGTGAGCTTAAAAGAGCAAAGGTATTGGTCAGTGATTGGTATGCATAGCAAGTGTTGCAGTCATTGATAATGACAAAGTCTAGGTAATTGTCATGAAGGAAAGAGCTGAGGAAGTGTGGAGTCTGGAAAAATAGGAAGTAAAAGTGCTGGAAAAAAATCATTTACTTGTATAATAAAGACAAGAATAGTATCTGAACTAAAACCATCAGGAAATGAGAAGCAATTAGCTGAGGCTGAAATGGCAGTGAGAAGGTATGAAACCAATCATGTGAAACTTAGGGAATGATTTTTTTTTTTTTTTGAGAAGGAGTCGCACTCTGTCGCCCAGGCTGGAGTGCAGTGACACGATCTCGGCTCACTGCTACCTCCGCCTATTAGGTTCAAGGGATTCTCCTGCCTCAGTCTCCTGAGTAGCTGAGACTACAGGCGTGTACCACCACTCCCGGCTAACTTTTTGTATTTTTAGTAGAAGTGGGGGTTTCACTGTGCTAGCCAGGATGGTCTCGATCTCCTGACCTCATGATCCGCCTGCCTCAGCCTCCCCAAGTGCTGGGATTACAGGCGTGAGCCACCGCGCCCAGCCCAGGGAATGATCTT
>NW_016805139.1:86379-104426 GCF_001698545.2 Rhinopithecus bieti | reverse complement strand
TTTTTTGAGAAGGAGTCGCACTCTGTCGCCCAGGCTGGAGTGCAGTGACACGATCTCGGCTCACTGCTACCTCCGCCTATTAGGTTCAAGGGATTCTCCTGCCTCAGTCTCCTGAGTAGCTGAGACTACAGGCGTGTACCACCACTCCCGGCTAACTTTTGTATTTTAGTAGAAGTGGGGTTTCACTGTGCTAGCCAGGATGGTCTCGATCTCCTGACCTCATGATCCGCCTGCCTCAGCCTCCCCAAGTGCTGGGATTACAGGCGTGAGCCACCGCGCCCAGCCCAGGGAATGATCTTGAATAGACAAAAAAGATGCCCAGCCAATATTTAGGCATGGTAGTATAAGCGCTATAAGGGAAAAACAAAACAAAACAAGCAAACAAAATGACCCACTAATTATAGAGCTGTAGGAGTTGCAGGGTATTCTAGAGAGAGCCAGGTTTCCACAATGGCAAGAAGGTGAAGGGTAAGTTCAGAAAAGAGGATAAGAAAATAGCAGATTCTTGCTCAAGATGAACTGAGAAATCCAGAGAACACAAAGAGTTTCAGGAGCTGGAGAGAGGAGAGAGAAAGACACAGAATAGAACATGGACAGAGTGGGGCCTCTGAGAGCTAGGACTTATCATGAAGCCTGACGATTTAAAAAGGGGGGCAGAATGAGTCTTGGCCTAGTGGGCTCAAAATAGATAGCAGTGGCCAGGCTGTCAGCGTTGTGAGGTAAGGAGAAATGGATTTCTGTAGCAACCCCCTTACCCCATGCTAAATGTCTCAGTCCTAGTGTACAATTCACCCTTAACTCCTGATGGGAGAGAGATGACCTGACTCTGAGTAGATATGCCCACCTATGACCTCTGTAATAGAATTGAAACTTCTCTAGAAGCCAAAGTCATTCCCTTCCCCATGATGCAGTATTCAAACATACTGAATCACTCTTCATTCTTTAACAGCTATGTAACGCTGGGGAGGTTAATTTCTCTGAGCCACTGTTTCCTCATCTTAAAACATTTATAGAAATTGTGATAATTAAATGAAGTAACATAAATTTTCTGGGTTTGTGCATGGCTCTTAGTGAACATTGAATATATGTTAACTGTCACTGTTTGTTTCCCCAAATCTTAAGTTAGTCACTCAGAAAAGAAGATCAAAGCCCTTTGTTTTGTTCCTCTAGTTAAAATTAATTTCTCTGCCATACAGAAATTTAGCCACTCATTTCAATAAGTTAGTTAACGTTTATCAAACATGTCTTGAGTATAAATCATTTGTGTTAGCACCACTACAGCATCTAGGATGGAGAAACAGACTTTTTACATGAAGAAGATGTGCTGATTTAAAACTATTTGGTAATTATTGTCATGTCTAATAGTCTTGAATATATTACGTGTTGTGTTTAAACATTCTGTTTCTCTAACAAATGATACTCTATAGATTTCCTGACCTGTGACATTCACAGTGAAGCTAAGCACTGTAGTTCAAAAGCTGTGATTAAAACAAAGCAATAAAAACTATAGTTTGTTCTTTTTTTATTGGGATATAAATTGGAAAATATATAATGGAGATGACATTGAGATCATACTTTTTCCTTTGAACAACATAGGAAAATCAGAATAGTGAATATTCAAACCTCTGAAGATATTTGATTTTTCCAATGTCATTTCATGCTACTCTAACTCATATGTCTGAAGGATAAAGAAATGCTCATGCTATTAAAGAATGTTACTTTTCAAGCAAAATCATGTAACAAAATACAAGAGATTTTTTTTTAAAGTGTATGTTTTAATAAAATATTTAATCATGCTGAAATTTGAATTCAACATAATTTTTCCATTTGTACTATTTTAATGTTTGAGCCTTCACCACCTTATAGTTAAGAATTTCATTATATGTATGACTCCTACTTTTTGGTTTCTGAAATAAATATTTTTATATAAGTGAAATGTTTTAGGAAATCAAGGTTTTGATCATACCCTTTTACTTCCTAAAAACCTTGATTTAAGTAAGATTTTAACTTCTGAGTCTCTATTCTAATGTATTATTTTCATTATTGTCATATTTTAAACACAGTTTGTTATAGGGTTTTTTTTTTTTAATTCTAGCATTCTTACATTATCCTTACAGAAAATAAAATACAAAGAAGTGAAGAAGACTGAGAAAATACTTCTCTGCTCACTCAACCATAAAATAATGTTTTAAAATTTTGTGTTATAATTTCATTTTGAATACTTTCTTTTAAAATGTTTTATAATTTTCTTGTATAGTGTTCTGATGGGTTTTGAATCATGCTTTATAAATATGAAAACACTATTTTACCATTACTTCCTAATTGAAATGTAAAAAATATAGTTGTGTCAGGCAGCAATTTTTAAGAGAAAAGGCTATTTACATAGTATAGTTGTTGAAACCAAGTCTGCCCATCAGCCTCAATGTACATGTCTCCAATAAAAACCTGAAATCTAGTCTCTCTCCTCATATGATTCCAACTGACAATAAAATTTTTGTGGTGTGGCAAGGGCTTTACTTGAGGGCAAGGATGTATCCTATACATTTTTACAACCCAATCTTTAACCTATAGTTCTGAGTTTTGCTATGTGACAATCACTGTCTACAGTGAAAAACAAATAGAAAGGCTGCTGTGATGTTTCCAACCAAACTGTGGTCCACTATTTTTAGTGTTCACTGCAATATGATACATTCAGTTTGGCTGTTGAATCAAAACTGTATGATTTTGTTTATTTACATAGACAAACATTTAAAATAACTCAATTCTCATTGTATTTTGATTCTGAGTATATCATGTTCAATAGAGATTTTGATTCCAAAATCTGGTTAATACTGTTAGCCGAGGCAGGTGGATCACCTGAGGTCGAGAGTTCAAGACCAGCCTGACCAACATGACAAAACCCCATCTCTACTAAAAATACAAAAATTAGTTAGGCATGGTGGCCCAGGCCTGTGATGCCAGCTACTCAGGAGGCTGAGGCAGGAGAATCACTTGAATCCAGGAGGTGGAGGTTGCAATGAGCTGAGATCATGCCAGCGCACTCCAGCCTGGGTGACAGAGACTCTGTCAGGAGGGAATGGAAGGGTAGGGGAGAGGAGGAAAGAAAGGAAAGGAAGGAAAGAAAGGAAGGAAGGAAGAAAGAGGAGAATGAATACCGTGCTAATAATGCTAATATGCTTGCTGTGGGTCTTCTTTCATTCATGCAGTGGGTCTTTTAAACTTGAGACTCATGTTCTTTCTTTTGGGGAAATGCCTTTGTTTGTTTGTTTTTAGGCTAAGTGAAGCAATGGGACTTGTATTATTTCTTAATAATCTCTTCTTCACCATTTTATCTCCTAACTGAAGTTCCTCTTATATGTATTTTGAGCCTCTTGGACTGATCTGCCAAGTCCATATTGTTAACCCCGTTTTCTCTCTTCTCATCTTTCTTTTTTCTTTCTAGGAAACTTGTTCCATTGTCATCTTCCAATTCCATTATTAAACTTTGTGTATCAGCTATTATCATTATAATTTCAGTGAGATTTTGTCTTCTAATAGTTACTTTAAATTCTCATTGTCCAGAATCTCGTTATAGGGCATACCTACTTTCAAGAAATACTGTATTTTTTCAGCCAGGGAAGTAGTGTGACCTGTTAAAAGTCAGTATTCTGTTACTAAGGAGGGGGAGCAAGTATAATGTGGACGGCCACTGGATGCCTCTATAACAAGTTCCAAACAATTAATTTAGATAAAATAATAATACAATTGCAATTACATTATTTGGTTTGGTTTATATCAGTAGGCCTTCCTGTCATGGAGTAGAATAAGTGATGAGAAGTAAGCATTAGAGAAAATTTATGTTAAATAGGATAATTATTGAAAACAAATACACCTGACCCAAATATCTTTTTGACTTTTAAATTCAGCACAAAGCTTCAATTTAGAATTAATCAACCCCATAACTCCTAAAATATATAAGATATGTTAATATAATCAAATTATGCTTGTAACAAATTGCAGTCAGAGGTCTTATTCTTATTTTAAAATTGTAGTAAATTGCACCAGTTATTTTTATTCCCCTGACCAAAGTCTGACTTTTTTTTTTAATTACTGAAAGCATTGTACACTAGCTCAGATTTTAGAAGGACATACCTGTAGGACTGAGGAAGGAAGGATAAGCAGTTTGATAAGTTTTGTCAGCCAAACCAACCTCCCACATCCATGTGATGATGGATTCCATAGTCTCTCCTCATTTTTTATGAATTTATTCAGATTTCTACCCCCTTGCTTTTGGTCAGCTCTTGACTTAAACAATATAAATCTTAGAAAAACTTGTATTAACATTAAACAGTTTGCCAGATGACAATGATCAATTCTTTAATCAGAAAAATTAAACTTCTAATTGAAGAGACAGTATTAGTGGAAGATGCAAATCTTCCACATCACTTGAAATCTTGTTTCTGAATATAAAACCCTCATTGGATTAGCTAGAGAATATTTGTTAAATGTTTATTGAGTTACTTTAACTATATTTAATTAATACTGACATTTCTAGCTATTAAAATATTTAAGTTACAAATGTAAAACCCAAAGCTATAAAAAAACCCAGAAGAAAATTTAGGCAATACCATTCAGAACATAGGCAGGGGAAAAGATTTCATGACAAAATATCTAAAGAAATTGCAACAAAAGCAAAAATTGACAAATGGGACCTAATTAAAGAGCTTCTGCACAACAAAAGAAACTATAATCAGAGTGAACAGATAACTTACGGAATGGGAGAAAATTTTTTCAATCTATCCATCTGACAAAGGTTTAATATCCAGAATCTACAAGGAACTTAAACAAATTTACAAGAAAAAAACCAATAATCCCATACAAAAATGGGCAAAGGATGCCAACAGACACTTCTCAAAAGAAGACATTTATGCAGCCAACAAACATATGAAGAAAGGTCAACAACACTGATCGTTAGAGACATGCGAATAAAATCCACAATGAGATACCGTCTCACACTAGTCAGAACAGTGATTATTAAAAGTCGAGAAACAATAGATGCTGGTGAGGCTAGGGAGAAATAGGAACACTTTTACACTGTTGGTAGGCATGTAAATTAGTTCATCCATTGCAGAGTGATTCCTCAAGGATCTAGAAACAGAAATACTCTTTGACCCAGTAATCCCATTACTGGGTATATACCCAAAAGAATATAAATCATTCTACTATAAAGATACATACACACATATGTTTATTGCAGCATTATTCACAATAGTAAAGACAGGGACTCAACCCAAATGCCTATCAAAGATAGACTAGATAAAGAAAATGTGGTACATATACACTATGGAATACTACGCAGTCATAAAAAGGAACAAGATGATATCCTTTGCAGGGACATGGGTGGATTTGGAAGCCATTATCCTCAGCAAACTAATACAGGAACAGAAAACCAAACAATGCATGTTCTAAATCATAAGTGGGAGCTGAACAAGAACACATGGACACAGGGAGGGGAACACCACACAGTGGGGTCTGTGGGGGAGTAGGCGGGGGACAGCATCAAGATAAATAGCTAATCCATGTGGGGCCTAATACCTAGGTGATGGGTTGATAGGTGCAGCAAACCACCATCTCACAAGTTTACCTGTGTAGCAAATCTGCATGTACTGCTCGTGTATCCCGGAAATTAAAATTAAATTAAATTAAATGTAAAAAATAAATTAAATAAAATATTTAAGTTAGAAGAGAATGCTGGCTGACAGCAAATATGAAATAACTTGAAATTTAAAGAAATCTAAAAAATCGATTGGTATAAGTTCTCAATGTGCTTATTTCGTATCTGTTATATTTAAAACTTGTATGTTCTTTCTCTCAAAATACACAAACTCCAAAAGGTTAGAAATTATATTCATAAAATTTAACTTTACTTAGACTCTGTTTAAAATATAGAATAGCTCACATTGTGGAATGATTAAATCAGACTAATTAACGTATTATATTATCAAGATTCAAATTATGACGAACGGGGAATTAGAAACAATTTCCAGTGATTAAGCATTTTGCAAAAATTAAAAAATTTTTTGTCACCAAATCCTAGTCTCCTAATGTTTACATCACTTAGGAAAACACCCAGAAGTTTCTGGAAAAATTTGATCCACATTCGATCAAATTACAAGCCAATTAAATTGCAACAATAAATAATTATACCCAAACTAAAAAATTATATATAATCATATATTATAATGTATTTCTTTTGTATGAAGATATCTATTTATTTATTATCTAATCATCTATTTTGTTTACCAAATCGAATGAGATAAATACGAAAGACTCAAATATATAGGCTATTTAATCCTTTCCAGTTTTTTTTTGGAGATATTTTAAAAAATAAATTAAGAGAAACCAGGGCAAAATTTAACCGGGGTTCCATTCCCATATTACTGGAAAACTATTGCTTTGGCAACTGCAATAAAAAACTATATTTGTGACTTGCCAGAAATAACGAGTTTTGGATTTATGATGAGGACTGAAGGGAGTTATACCCCTATTTTATCTTTGAAGGTTGAAAGATTTCCAGTCAGTGCGGGCTTGAACAGATGTGGCTCATTCCATTCCAGAAATGGTGGGAGTGAAGGGAATGGGAGTGCAGGTCAAAAAATGGCTATGTGTCCAGGTGGAAGTGAAACAATAAAAAATAACGCTACTAATTGGACGATTTTATTGTAAATGCTGGTCTGAAAAATGCATAAAACCCTCAACTTTTCATTAACAAATTCATAACATTTAAAAAATTACATATTTATCTCATTTATTACTCTTAATCTTTATTTTCTCTGCAGATATTAAATCCTCACAGAAAGGTATTCCTTTTAATCTTTACAAAATTTTCATTTCCCCCAGTGAGCCATTTACGTTAAAAAATAATGTTCAGGAAAATGCTGGTGCCTGCTCTCTCTCCTCTTTTACCACCCCGTTGTTCTCCCAGCAATCTTCAATGTTTATTGTGTGGACAATTTCTTCATTGTAACATTCTCCTTCCATTTAACTCGAACTCCTTTCCTCTGAGGCGGGGGGGGGGATCCCTAAATGGCTCTTCTAATAGTTATGTTAGTTAGATCCTTTGTCTCAGAGGTTTCCAAACTTTTGCTTTTAGCTTCCTTTTCATTGGGACAAAAAATAATCAGGAACTATTTTCTTCATCTATCTCAGGTGCTTACTGAGTTTCCTAAGATATTAATTATGGTTTCTATGCATTCAGAATCACGGGACTCACAGATATGGTACTGTGTTCACTACTACACAGAGTTTTTCTAGAAAAAAAAATTCTTTATTTTTATCTTCTATTTGTATCCAAACGATGGTAAAGCAAAATTCCTCTTTAGCTAGGTACAGCAATTTTTTCTTTAGGGAAATACTAATAGAGTCACACAGGTTAGCTTGTAGGTAGACAAAAACATAGGCATAGACATAAGCATAGATATATAGTATTTCTGAAATCAATAGTCAGTAATACACTGAATTCTAGCACATTATTTCTTCAATAAAAAGCTTATGAAAGACTTAAAAGAAATTTAAAATATTCCCGTCAAATTGAACATACATTTATATTATTAATAAAATTTTCCCTCTTCCATTTATTTTAAATTTACCTACATTAACACTAAACTTTAAATGAGTATGTAAAATTAAAATGCATATGCATACATGTACATATGACATTAGTATATTGAAATTAGCATATTATAAATGTAATACTAAAATATGCTAATTTCAATATACTAATGTCATATGTACATAGATAACATATTTCTTTGAATAGTCTTGACATTAGCATATTTCGATATACTAATGTGTTTTTCTGGCAACTTTTCTTGTTTCTGACCTTCTTCCTTATTGATTACATGTCTCCTCCCCAAACAGAGAAAGCTAGGGTCCAAGAAAGAGTGTGGCAAAATGCAGAGAAAAGAGAATTACATCCTGCACAGTCCTAGAGATAAACAAGAAGAGCTACCTGCTTAACAACTCATGTCCAGTCTCAGAATTGAATGCATTTTTATTCTTGCATTATATGAGGTATCCCCATATCCTGAACATCAATGGCTTATTTTCACTTCAAAAAATTAAATATTGTACAATGAATTTTGACATTAATGCTAAAGATTTTTTAAATTTTTTATTGTGGTAAAATACATAGAACATAAAGTTTACCATCTTATCTATATTTAAGTGTACACTTCTGTCGTGTTAACTGTAACGTTCGAAAACATCATCTCCATGACTCATCTTGCAAAATAGAAACTCTATACCCTTTAAACAATAACTCCTCATTCCCGCTCCTTCTCCCCTGACAACTACCATTCTTTCCTCTCTGTGATTTTAACTACTCTAAGAACATGGTATAAGTGGATTCAAACAGTATTTGCCTTTTTGTGACTGGTTTATTTCACTTAGCATTATGTTCTCAAGGTTCATCCGTGTTGTAGCATATATCAGAATTCTTTTCCTTTTTGATACTAATATTCAATTGTATGAATGTACCACATTTTGTTTATCTATTGATCCATCTATGAATACTTGGGTTGTTTCCACATTTTAGTATTGGGAATAATGCTGCTACAAACATACAAACATGGACATGCAAATATTTCTTTGAGATCCCACTTTTAATTCTTTCGAGTATATAACCAGAAGTGGAATTGCTGCATGAAATGTGAATTATATCTTTAATTTTTTGAGAAACCACCATAGTGGTTTCCATAGCAGTTGGACCATTTTATATTTTCCACCAACAATGCATGAGGGTTCCAGGTTTTCCACATCCTCACCAACACCTGTTATTTTCTGGATTGTTGCTGGCAGCCATTCCAATGGGTATGAAGTGGCATTTCATTGTAGATTTGATTTGCATTTCCCTAATAATTCATGATACTGAGCATCTTTTCATGTGCTTAATGGCCATTAATACATCATCACTGGAGAAATGCTTAAGAATTTTGTCCATGTTTGAATTGCATTAACTTTTTTAGTTTTAGGAGTATTCTGTATATTCTATATATTAACCTCTTAGATATGTGGTATGCAAATCCTCTTTTCTATTCTTTTTACTCTGTTGATGCGCATTTTTATTTTTCATGATGTCTGATTTGTCCATTTTTCTTTTGCTGCCTGTACCTTTGATGTCATATCTAAGAAATTATTGTCAAATCTAAAGTGGTAAAGATTTTATCCTAGGTTTTCTTCTATAATTTTTATTGTTTTAATTCTTAAATTCAGGCACTTGTTTTATTTTCAGTTAATTTTTGTATATGGTATTTGGTAAGGGTACAGTTTCATTTTTCTGCATATGAATATCCAGTTTTTTCATACTATTTATTGAAAAGACTGACTTTTCCCATTTGAATAGTCTTGGCATCCTCGTCAAAAATCATTTCACTGTATATGCCAGGATTTATTTCTTGGCTTGTTATTATATTCCACTGGTCTACACATCTGTCATTATGCCAGTACCATACTGTTTGGATTATGGTAGTTTGTAGAAAGTTTTGAAATCAGAAAGTGTGAGTCTTCCAACTTTGTTATTCTTTTTGAAGAATATTTTGCCTATTTGAGGTCCCTTGGGATTCCATATAAATTTTAAGATGAGCTTTTCTATTTCTACAACAAAATACCATTGTGATTTTTATTAGGATGGCATTGAATTTACAGATCAGTTTGGGTAGTATTGATATCTTAACAATATTAAGTCCTCTAATCCATAAATATGCAACGTGTTTCCATTTATTTATGTTGTCTTTAATTAATTTCAGTAATGTTTTACCATTTTCTTGGTACAATTCTTTCATGTCATTTAGTTATTAATAATTCCTGTTATTCTTGATGTTACTATAAATGGAAATTTTCCTAATTTCCTTGTCACATTATTCAGCACTAGTATATAGAAATGCAACTAATTTTTGTGTTGATTTTGCATCCTGATATTCTACTGAATTCATTTATTCCAAAATTGTGGAATCTTTGAGTTTTAAGTATAAAATTATATCATCTCTAAACAGATAATTTTACTTCTTTCTTTCCAGTTTGGATAACTTTTACTTCCTTTTCTTGACTAATTCATCTGGTTAATACTTCTAGTACTATATTGAATAGAATTGCAAAAGTGAATATCCCTTCCTTGTTCTTAATCTGAGAAGAAAAGCTGTTAGTCTTTCACCATTGAGTATGATGTTCACTGTGGGTTTTTCATATATGGCTCTTATTATGTTGTTGTTTCCTTCTAGTCTCATTTCTCTGAGTGTTTTTATCGTGAAAGGGTGTTGAATTTTGTCATACAGTGCATCAGTTTCAATTATCATGGGGATTTTAAATTTTGTTCAAGTGGTATATTACCTTAACTCAATTTCATATGTTAAGGAATGCTTTCATTCTAGTAATAAACCCTACTTGGTCATGGTGTATATTTTTAAAATATGCTATTAAAATTGTTAACATTTTGTTGAGGAATTTGCATCAATATTTACAAGGGATGTTGTTCTGTAGTTTGTCTTTCCGGTAGTGTCTCTGTCTGGCTTTGGTATTAGGGCAATACTGGCCTTATAGAATGGGTTAGAAAATATTTGCTACTCTTCAATTTCTGGAAAAGTTTGAGAAAGATTCATGTTAGTTCTTTTTTAAAATGGTAGAATTTACCAGTGAAGTAATCAGGTCCAGGGCATTTCCATGTCAGGAGATTTTTTCATTATTGATTTAATTCCCTTACTAATTAAATGTCTAATCAGATTTTCTATTTATTTGCTACTTAGTCTTGGTAGGTTTTGTGTTTCTATGAATTTGCTAATTTCATCTAGGTTATCCAATTTTTTCGGTATACACTTGTTCACAGCACTCTATTATAATCCTTTTTATTTCTGTAGAATCAGTAATAACGCCCCCCCTTTCACTTCTGACATCAGTAATTTAAGCATTCTGTATCTTTTTCTTAGTCTATCTAGCTAAAGGTTTATCAATTATATTGACCTTTTCAAAGAATCAACTTTTGGTTTCATTCATTTTCTCTATTGTTTATCTAGTCTCTATTTCATTGATCTCTGCTGTAATTTTTATTATTTTCTTCCATTTGCTAGCTTTGCATTTAGTCAATTCCTTTTCTAGTTCTTTAAAAGTTAGGTTGCTGATTAGAGATCTTTCTTGTTTTTAAGCATTTATAGCTATACATTTCCACTTCATGACTGCTTTTGTTGCATTCCATAATTTTGGTATATTGTGTTTTCATTTTTATTTATCACTAAGTATATTCTAATTTTTGTTGTGATTTCTACTTTGACTCATTTGTTGTTTAAGAGTGTATTATTTAATTCCCACAATTTTATAAATTTTCCAGTTTTATTTATCTTATTGATTACTAACTTCATCCCATTATGGTCAGTGAACATACTTTGTATGAGATCTACCTTTTTAAATTTATTGATACTCAATTTGTGACTCAACACATGGTCTATCCTGGAAAATTTCCCACGTACTCTTAAGAAGAATGAAGATGCTGTTGTTTGGGGTACAGTGGTTTGTATATGTCTATTAAATCTGGTTGGTCCATTGTGTTTTCTTCTACTTCTTATTACTTATCTTTTGTCTGGCTATTCTATCCATTATTGAGAGTGCTTTCTTGAAGTCTTCAAATATTATTGTAGAACTGTATATTTTGTTCTTTAATTCTGTCAGTTTTTGCTTTCTAAATTTTGATGGTCTGTTTATTACATGTGTGAATCTTTATACTTTTATGCTCTGTTGAAATATTTATCAATGTATGCTGTTCTTCATCTTCTGTAAACTCTTCTGATTTCAAGTCTACTCTGTCTGATATTAGTATACGCATCCCTGCTCTCTTTTGGTTACTATTTCCATGGAGTAACTTTTTCATTCTTTCAATTTATTTGTTTTGGGATCTAAAGTGAGTCTTCTGTAGACAGCATATAGTTGGATCATGTGTTTTATTTTAATCCATTTTGCTATTCTATTTTTTGATTCAAGAATTTATTTACATTTAAAGTAATTACCAATAAGGAAGCACTACTATCACTTTGCTTTTTGTTTTCTATATACTATTTGTCTTTTTAGTCCCTCATTTCCTGCATTATTGTCTTCTTTTGTCTTTTGTTGATTATTTTCTCTTTTTGGAGACAAGGTCTTGCTCTGTCACTCAGGCTGGAGTGCAGTGGTATGATCACAGGTCCCTGCAACCTAAACCTCCTGAGCTCAAGCAATCCTCCCACCTTAGCCTCCAGAGTAGCTGGAATCACAGGTATGTTCAACCATGCCCAGCTAATTGTTTAACTTTTTGTAGGCATGGGGTCTCACTGTTACCCAGGCTGGTCTCGAACTCCTGAGCTCAAGCAAACCTCCTACTTTAGCCTCCCAAAGTGCTGGGACTACAGGTGTCAGCCACCATGCCTGGCTAGTTGATTTTTTTTGCAGTTATGTGTTTACATTTTAATCTCACTTTCTTTTGGGTGTCTTCTATAGGTATTTACTTTGTGGTTACCATTGGATTACACTTAACATCCTAAAGTTATACTACCCTAATTTTAATCTGTATCAGTTTAACTTCAATAACATAAAAAACTTTGCTCCTTTACAGCTTTGTCCCCTCCTCATTTTGGTTGTTAATGTAAAAAATATTACATCTGGAGGGATTGCATTGGGGAGTTATACATGATATAAATGATAAATTGATGGGTGCTGACGAGTTGATGGGTGCAGCACACCAACATGGCACAAATATACATATGTAACAAACCTGCACGTTATGCACATGTACCCTAGAACTTAAAGTATAATAAATAAAAAAAAATTACATCTTTATATTTGTGTTTCCCAAAACATAAGTTAATAATTATTTTAAATGCATTATCTTTAAAACTATGTGGAAAACAAAATTTGAAATTAGGAACCAAAGTTACAATAATACTAACTTTTAGATTAATAATTTTAATGTATTAATTTCTTAAATTACTTAGAAATTACAAAAGAGTTACAAACCATTGTTATATTAACACTAGCTTTTATGATTACCCATGTATTTACTTTTATTAAGATCTTTTTTTAATACAGTTTTGAGTTATGGTCCAGTCATCCTTTTATTTCACCTTGTATAACTTTCTTGAACATTTGTTTCAGGGAAAGCGGTAACAAACTGCCTCAGCTTTTGTTTATCTGGGACTGTCTTTATTTCTTCCAGACTTTTGAAGGAAAGCTTTGCCAGATGTAGGATTCATGGTTTGGCAGATAATACTTTGAATATATCAGACTGATATGATTTGGTTTTTTGTCCTCTCCCAAATCTCATGTTCAATTGTAATTCCCAGTGTTGGAGCTGGGGCCTGGTGGGAGGTGATTGAGTCATGGGGGTAGGTTTCTAATGGTTTTGTACCATTCCTCTATTGCTGTTCTCATGATAGAGTTCTCACAAGATCTGGTTGTTTAAAAGTATATGGCACCACCCTCCTGTGCTAGCCATGTGAGATGCCTTGCTTTCCCTTAGCCTTCTGCCATGATTGAAAATTTCCCGAGGCTTTCCCACAAGCCATGTAGAGGTTACCATGCTTCCTGTACAGCTTGTGGAACTGTGAGCTAATTATACCTATTTTCTTTATAAATTACCCAGTCTCAGGCATTTCTTTATAGCAGTATGAGAATGAACTAATACACAGACCATAGCCTTGTGGTCCCCAGAGTTTCTGTTGAGAAATATGCAGGTAATTTTATTAAGGATATTTGTATGTAATTAATCACTTCCTTCTTGTTGCTTTCAAGATTCTTTCATTGTGTTTTAAAAGTTTGATTATAATATTTCTCAGTTTGGGTCTCTGAGTTCATTTTACTTGGAGTTTGAGCTTCTTGAATTTTTATATCCATGTCTTTTATCAAATGTGGGGAGTTTTCAGCCTTTATTTCATAAAATAGTGTTCTTTCTTTTCTCTCTCTGTGTACATCCCTTTTCTCTCTCCTTCTCTTCTACTTCTGAGAGTCTTACAATGTATATGTTGACCTTCTAGGCAGTGTTCCACTGGCTCCTTAGGCTCCATTTACTTTTCTTTAATCTGTTTTCCTTCTGTCCTCAGACTTAATAATTTCCATTGTCTTATTTTCAAGTTCACTCATTCTTTCTTCTGGCTGTTCAAATATACCTGTTCAAATTTCTTTAGTGATTTTATTTCAGTTATTGAATTTTTCAGCTCCAAAATGTTTTTTATTTCTTTTCAGGTTTTCTAGCTCTTCACTGACTTTTCTATTTTTTTGGATAGTCTTTTCCTTTCTTTTTTTTTTTTTTTTGTTTTTTTTTTTTTTTTTTTTTTTTTACTTTCTCCTCATCTTTCTCTAGTTCTTAGAGCACTTTCAAGAGAGTTGTTTTAAAGCTTTTCTCTGATCTTTTATCAAGTCTTCCCAGAATCTTCTGAGGATTTTTATTTTAAAAAATGCTTATCACAAAACATTTAAAACATATCCAGTTTCTGTTTATTCATTTTTTTCTTTAAATGAGTTATACAGTAAGTCCTCGCTTAACATCACTGATAGGTTCTTAAAAAATAAGAGTTTAAGAGAAATAATGGGGCCAGGCGCAGTGGCTCATGCCTGTAATCCAAGCACTTTGGGAGGCCAAGGCGGGCGGATCATGAGGTCAAGAGATAGATACCATCCAAGCCAACATGGTGAAACCTTGTCTCTGTTAACAATACAAAAATTAGTTGGGCGTGGTGGTGCACGACTGTAGTCCCAGCTACTCAGGAGGCTGAGGTAGGAGAATCGCTTGAACCCAGGAGGCGGAGGTTGCAGTGAGCCTAGATTGTGCCACTGCACTCCAGCCTGCAACATCATTTTATAACAACATTTATGAGAAAAATGGTTTGTTATATCATGTTTTATTTAAAATTGCAGTTTAAAAGAACCTATCAACAATGTTTAGTAAGGGCTTACTCTTCCTTCCTTTTTCTGTGTATGCTTTGTAATCCTTTGCTGAAAATGGGACATTTAAATCTTTCTTACAGAAGAATTCCAAATATGCAGTTGCTAACCCTTCCAGGAGATGAAACTTTATACTCACATATGGTCTGGACTTAGTGATTATGTCTGAAGAATAAAATAACCCGAAGGTGAGTCCCTCCTGAGAATTGGCCAAGGCAGAAAAAAGCTGTTTGCCCCAGGTTATGAATTTTGACTTTCCTTTTTCCTACCCACACCATCCAATGGCTGAATGATGCAAGGGATTGGTAGAATACAAAAACTCAGCCTTTTGCCTTAAAGAAGACAACACTGAAGACTATGCCAACTCCAGAGTACCTTGTGAGGTTTTTGGAACCTCTCTTGGAAATGCATCAAAGTTCCACTTCTCCTTCTGCTCAATCTCACTTCTTTATTTCCTTTATACTTGTTCCAGGGAGAAGTCTCCAGTAAACCTTCTGCATTCAAATTCCCATCTCAAAGTCAACTTATCAGCAACCTGATCTAAGACACCTTATAGTGTGAAAGAGTAGATAGAAAGGAGGAAGGTGTAAGTTGAGGAAGTAGATGTAAGATTATGGAGCACGTACAATGGTGAAACAGAGTCAAAAGCTTGGAAAAGTGAATAATGGTGAGTCACTTTCATTAGTCTAGAGGGTAAGGTACAGGGCAAAATGTGATAGGAGAGGGAAGCATGTGACAAAATAAATTTAGAAAATCTCTTGGAAGACCACAGTCAGGAGCTGATCATAACAGAGGGGAAAGGCTCTGCTCTCACAGTTTATGAGATTCCCTGATAGACTTTGAGTGAGTCTCAGGTGTACCTCTCTCCCACTCAGCTTTGGATACTATTCCTATATCACTGAAATGGCCCGTCCCTGCCATTGTTTAAAAGGTCACTTGGGCCCAGCCCAAACTGTCACATGGTCTTCAGTTTAGCAGGAATATATACATTGTAGCCAAGTTTTATCCTGTGTAATAATGTCTTGTGGTATCTAAACTGGTTGAGACAATAGTGAAATTATTTATTGTATGGGAGAAGAAAATTAAGAAGTTACTGGAAAGCACATAAAAATTAATTATTATATTGCATAAATTGAGTTCATGGCTACAAGATAGAAATGAATGTACTATAAAATGTAGACAAGATTTTCTTTAGACCATGTTCCTATAAAGGAACAGGCTGGCTGAGAATTCATATGGGCAGCTCTTGGACCCCAAAAGATGATGAGAGTCACTAAATTCCTACAAATTACGATGGACGTTCCAAGAGCACTAGGAGTGTAATGATAGACCATGAATTTTAAACACAGACAATGCCACAGCTTATCTGGGTGAACCCTGTGACTTAAGAAACAGTTCACCTACAATAGGAATTTCAGATCCTCAAAGGTTTATGCCATCCATCCAGTTGTATTCTAACCTCAGTAAAACTGTAATTCCAAATCTTACTTTCTCAGGGATGGGTATTTTTATCCATAGTGAAAATCATAAAATGAAAACTGTGTGTTCTATTTCTGTGTTATATGTCAGCTAATTATTGAAGATATGGTTAAAGGAAGGACTCTAAAAATATGATCCTACTAAAATAAATATTTTTTCCCAAATGATTTCTGCAGAGAATAATTTAACTTGTAAGTAAAATTAATCACTTTCTAAATTCTCATATTGAAAATTAACTCAGAGATTATAAAAATGATCTAGAAGCAAATTTTAAAGTTCTGGAGTCTTCAGGACATAAGACTGTGAAGGAAACAGACATGGTTTTGTCTGTTTCAAAGAGTTTCACTTAAAATGCATTTTTTAACATATTATCAAGAATTCTTTTGTGTGTGGGTGGGGTGGTGGAAGCGTGGTGGTGATGGTGTGGGAAACTTTTCCAAAGTGAAATAAAGGGATTTTAATTTTATATTTTCCTTCTTTTTCTCCTTCATTTCTATTAATCAACTAGTGCTTTCAATGAAATCAATCACAAAATAACTTATTATTTTAAAAGTTTATCCATTTCTGTCTCCTAAAGAAAGTTGTCAACCTAATCCTTTTAAGATTTTTGTATATGTGAATATATACTAATTATCAACAATGAGACTTTGAAAATAAAAGCATAACAGGAAAATTAAATGAAATTTGCATATACACATAGATATGTATTTATATCTATATCCACTACATTTTATGTATTCATTTATTTATTTTTCTCTCAAGAAATTAGAATAATGTGAATTAGAATGCCTATAAAATACTAACAGTGGAAAAAAGTGTGACTGTAATTTTATACCAGAGCTTTCAGGATGTTTTAAATTTAACTGATCTGTTTTTATAAACAACCCTGTTAATTTATCTTAAAATTTTTTGCAAATATGGATAACTCATACAAACAACATTTTTTCCACTATTCCAAATGTTTTTAGAATAATCAGTTATTCATACAGGAGCCATTTCCAAACATACAAAAACAATTCCTAGAATATGTACCATGTGGTAACGTCTTCATGGCGTTTACTTTTTTCTTGCATTTAGTTCATTTTTGCACCCTCGACTTCATCTATTTTACATTCTACCAGATGCATGATTTTTGTATGGGAAAAGTATGTTTACATAATTTTAAAAACATGAATCAACTTATCACATCTAATTTTCCTAAGTTCAAAATTGAGAACAGAAAATGGTAAGATTTGGCTGTGTCTTAAAATGCTGTTACCTTGCCAATTTTTTAACTAGTTATTCTGAAATTACATTTAATTTTACAACCAAAACATGAGCCCCAAATTCTTAACTATCTTATTTGAAAACATATGAATCTGAAATAGGTATCTTATACAATCTCAGATCTAAAATTGGATTTCAGAAAGATAAGAGAAAGATACAAGAATAAGGCGTTATGAAATTAAAGAACATAACCTGATGGATTTTTATTTTATGGAGGACCCTTTCTTCAAGCTGTTGACCATGGTATAATTTTCACTAGAGCAGTTCTGTACTATTTCTGCAACTGGGCATTATAAAAATGTCTTTTTCCCATTCAAATTCTGCAACAAGCTAAAGGACTTATTGGAAAAAAAAAAAAAAAAAAAAAA
>NW_016805139.1:73254-85827 GCF_001698545.2 Rhinopithecus bieti | reverse complement strand
AGACGCGGTTTCACCGTGTTAGCCAGGATGGTCTTGATCTCCTGACCTCGTGATCCGCTCACCTCGGCCTCCCAAAGTGCTGGGATTACAGGCTCAATTTTTATTTTTAATACCGACAGATATATATATCTTTTTTTAGCTAAACAATAGCAAACTGCACAATCTTTCTTTTTGCCTGGAATTTTTTCTCCTTTGGATGGGGATATTAACATTTATCCTACTAGTCCCCTGTAAATAGGCAACTAGGTTTCTTCCAGTTTTTGATATTACAAATTGTTCTTTGAACAGCTTTATGCAAACAAAGTACCTATTTTTGGTGATGTATCTTTGAGATAAATTTCTAGAAATACCATTTCTAAGTCAAGAGGTAAATGGATATGCGAACTATTTAGATTATTTTGAAATGTACCATTACCGTGTTTGTGGCATTTGCAATTTCACTAACAATGTAAGAGTGCTGTTTTACCATAACTTCTTTAGTAAAGTATGTTGTGAAACTTTGTAGTTTTAATTTTACTTATAGTGAGAAGTCATATCTCAACGAATTTTCATCTTTTTTATGAATGAATTTGAACATCTTTTCCCACTGATTAAAAGACATATGTATTTCTATTTTACTATTGAGTTTTATTTTCTTCTTTATTTTAAATAAAAAATATTCCTTTTTAAAAAGCTTTTCATGAAGCAATATTTTGTTTGGCATGTTTTCATTCCATGTTTGCTTTGTACAAGGAATTGAAAGATGTATTCATTGTTTTAATTTTACTTGTTATTGATATTTGAAGCTTTCAATTCAAATTGCCTACAATGGATCAGGAGAATTCATTTAGAGTTATTTATCAATCATTTTTATAAGTTCATATCCAGATAAGAAAGTCCACTTCAATAAATTAATTTGGGAGTCTTGTATAAGGCAGCATACAATATTTATCAACATAGGCTGAGCTATGCTCTAGTAGCAAACAAGCTCCCATATCTTACTGATTTAGCAACAAAGTGGTTTATTTCTCATTCACATCACTATATATATATATATAGGTAGAACTGCTCTCTTTGGTGGTTTTCCTCCAAGTGGTAACTCAAGGACCCACTTGGAGGAGAACCACCATGGTTCCTTCCATGTTGAGACACTTATCTTAAACTTGTGGTCCCTAAATTTGCCACAGAAGGAGAAGGGAGAGCATGGACAATTGTGAAGAAGGTTTATGGTAAGCCCTAAAAAGGGTGTACATCACTTCTACCCACATCCTATTGACCAGAAGTGAACCAAAAAGCCTCAGAAACAGTTTTCCTGTGTGCCCAGAAAGAGCACAGTAACTTCTTCCCTCTCCTCTCTTCTCTTTTCTTCCTTTATCTCTTTTATGGGTATAAAACCAAGTTCGTATAACATGATCTCAATTCCAACACCCAAACAATCAATGATTTCATCAACAGTGGATACATTTCCAGTGGGATAATCATATTGTTCTGGTGATTCTAATATTTGGAATTTAAAATACTAGTCTCTGCTGTCACATTCAGATGAAGTTGATCCATGGACCAAGAGCACCATTTTGATGTAGCCAGGTTTGACCTATGGGCACAAATGGCAGAGTAAACAAATTCTTTGGCAAAAAAGAAACCAGAAGTACAGAGAGCAACAGAAAACGAAATCAAATGCCCCCAGATGGATGGAGGGAATCATGTTTATTTGCGTGTCTGATCAAACAAAACTCAATGTGCAAGAATATGGCTTTCTTCATCTTTCCACAAATGCAATTGCCATTGTGGGCTCCTCTTTGTACTGATAATAGAAAATATTATCTAGTCACTGCCTAAATTTAGCAGAGATTACTTTGCTCTATCCTGATTTTAAATTTCATAAGTTTAGGATTTAAACTCAGTTGAGGAGAGAGAATGTTAATTTAGAACTTCTTCCTTCTCACTACTGAGGTTCTGGAAGTGTGCAGTGGTTCATGGCATTTGGTGGCAAAGGGAATCTGGTCCTTGGCCACCTCTTAAAACTAGCCTCCACCGAACACTTTATATTTGGTCATTTTCATTATGTGCTATTAATGCTAAGGTCCCTGGGTTTACTATGGTGCCTGTTGTCCAAATTACAATAACAGAACTCTCCTTCCCTACTTGAACTCCAAAGCCTTTTGCAGTCTCTAGCTGCCTTTTTCCACACTTCCCTGGCATCCTGTGAGTCTTCCTTTAGGTCTGACTGCCTACTCAAGCCTTGCTGTCTTACAGCTGTGCATCATTTAGAGTGCAGGGCTTCTTTGCAAGGCTGACGGGATCCTGGGCTACACCTGGAAGCATAGGCCAACGTATTCTTGCTTTAGGATCCCCTCAAATTTAATTTTTCTGTTGTCATTTCCTCCCCAGGGGCAAGACTCAACGTTCTTTAGGACTTGGAGGTTTTGGTTCACAACAGTGATTAACACTCCTGTCCTCCTCTCCAAATTTGGGAGAAAAACATCTCTTGATCTAGCCCAGAAGAGGCACTAGTTTCCTTTCTGTGTGTGGGAAAAACTATGCACATCTTTCCAATGAAGCCATTTATGTAGCTCACTCAGGCAGACAATAGCTAGACTGTTTCCCCCGGTTCCCTTTTCTCCCACTCCTTCCCTAAAGCAAAGCACAAACAGACCCTGTGAGCTAAAGGAAACGGGTTTGGTGCAGAGTTACATATGTAGTTGGCTGACCCATTAGTCATCAAATCAGACAAGTCCACTCTGTGAATATAGATGACAGAAACTGTGTTTACCCAGCTGCTACACCTATACTAGAACTTCTAAAGTGGGCAAAACTCTATAGCACTTTAAGCTGTGAGAGAGCTGGCTCTTGTGTTTAAAAATAACATATAAAAATTTAAAAACTGAATGGCTGGATGTGATTAAACAGAAAAGGGATAATTCAGATTGTGTGTTGGTTGTCAGGTTTTTCACATGAAATATCTCATTTAAGTCTCATAACCATTGTGAAACAGATATTAGCTGCTTTATTTTGGGGAAGAGGAAACAAGATTGAGTTACTTAAGTTATAATGAGACCACTGTTAAGGGTTAAATTGCATGCCCCCAGAAGATGTATTGAAGTCTTAAACCCGTGGTTCTGTGAATGTGATCTCATTTGAAAATAAGGTCTTTAAAGGTACAATCAAGATTAGATGAGGTTATACTGAATTATAGGCAGGCCCCTAAATCCAGTGATTTGTATCTTCCTAAGGAAAAAAGATTCAAAGACACTCAGATGCACACAAAGGGAAAACAGTCACATGAAGTTGTAGACAGTGATTGGAGTAATGAAGTTGCAGCTGAGGAATGCCAAGAATTGCCAGCAACCAAAAGGCAAGGAAGTAGTCTTCCCTAGAGCCTTCGGCAGAAGCCTGGCCTTACTGACAACTTCAAACTTCTAACCTCAACTGTGAGAGAATACATTTCTGTTGTTTTAAGCCACTCCGCTTGTGGTAATTCGTTACAACAGCTCTGGGAAACTAATAAAACCCCCCATTCACTGAATGCCTACAAGGTCACAGACATTCTCCTGACCATCTATTATATGCTACTTAATTTATTTATCATGCCAACCATCACCTCTGCTGTAGATTGAATGTTTGTGTCTCCCCAAAATGTATATGTTGAAAGTTAATCCCCAGTGTGATGGTATTTGGAGGTGGGGCCTTTGGAAGGTACTTAGGTCATGAGGGCAAAGTTTCCATGAATAGGACTAGTGCCCTTACAAAATGGACCCGAGAGCTCTCTTACCCTTCTGCCATGTAAGGACTCAGTGAAAAAGACAGTTGTCTATGAACCAGGAAGTGGGCCCCCACCAGCCACCAAATCTGCCAGCCGTTGATCTTAGATTTCCCAGCCTTCAGAATTGTGAGAAATACAAGTGCTGTTGTTTAAAAGCCATCCAGTCTATAGTACTTTTGTTATATCAGCCCAAATGGACTAAGACAACCTTCAATTACAGAGTGACAGCAAGGCTTAGACAGGCTAGGTAGCTAACCAGTGTCATAACATTTCAAAGTGATAGGGCCAAGATTTTAAAGTTCAGAGTCAAAGAATCTACTATACTATAAATGCCTTTCTAGATTCACACAGCCAGAAAGTGAATTTGAAACCAGGTTTTCAGATTCTAACTCTTATTGCTAGACGGAATAGAAAGCTAAAATGCCACATTTTTACTATAAAGCTGACATTAACAAAGGCTTGTAGGGATGTCATTGTAAGGTTCTAAGCATGACATATTAGACAAAGAACTATAAAGAAAGGCTGCAATGGAAATATGCTAGTGAAATAATTTAATTATCTTAAATGATTTGGTTTTGCCGCAGTTGTCTTGCATTAAACTCTAATCACACAAGATGCAGTTAACAAAGATCTTTTTTGAAATTTTTCAATTTTTTTGTTACAGGATATTTCAAAAATATACCAACATAGAATAATATCAGACACCCAAATATATAACATGTGACTTCAATAATTATCAATTCTTGGCCAATCTTCTTTTATATACATCTCTAGCCATCAATTCTAACACAAATTATTCTAAACAGAACTTCTGTATTATACCACTTCACACACACACACACACACACACACACACACACACACACACACAGATAATATTACATAATCTAGGTATTTCTTCCTGTAGAACCACTGTAGAAAAGGGAAAAAGTAAAGGAGTTTACCTGACAGGTAATCTGGCACTACCTGCTCCCGACCGTAGCTGGACCAAAGGTTTTGTCCTTCTGCTTCTCCCTTCCTGCCTAGAGAAGGACTCAGGCTACCTTGCCAATCTTAATTCCTCAAGAAAAGAGAATAAGTCCTACTAAGTCTAACTAAGAACTAGAAGTTCTTTGCCGGAGAAAGAAAATGGCAGCACTCGCCTCTAGCCCTGTTTTTCTCACTCTCTTGATAATAAGAATCACCTGAGTTTCTGATTAAAAATGAAGGTTAATTCCCTGCATGTTGCCCCGTTCAGCAATAAAATATGGAAATATTATTTATCTGAAATAAAATATACAGAACTACAATTATTTATTGTTTATATGGAATTCAAATGTGCTGATATCTTGTATTTTATCTGGCATCTTTACTGGTAATGATTACGAATCGTGTTTTTAACATGCACTTCAGGTGTTTCTTGTTCCTGGGCAGTTTCCTTTTTAGCCACGCCTGCCCTCACGTTTCCAAGTGACCCTTATAAATGCTCAGATTGGCTGTGTAAATGTCACTATCATTGTTAGTTACCACTTACGAATACTTGCCATGACTTGCAGTCATATTTACATAGACTCTTCAGCATGTGTCAGATGAAGTTAGTTTATCCTTTGTTGGTTATAGCAGTAAATTATTGATTTATAGTTGTTCTTCAAATTTTGTAGATCATAGTAATTGTTTCAATTTTAGAAATTAGAAGAAACCTTTCACAACACATGCTAGAAACTGTAAAAGTGGGTCTTTGGAGATGGCATGTAATGGTTCTTCTTGACCTTAAATTTTGACATCACTTGCAGCAAGCTCAGAAACGACAGAATGTGTCAGATCTTGACACACTGTTTTGTCCTCAGAGAATCTTCCTCTCTGGAATGTGCTTTTTCTTTTGGTCTGATGAAACACAAACTTCTTGGCTCAAAGGATATATTCAAGGGCCAATTGTTTACAAAAACATTTTCCTGAGGGCTTGAAAGTAGTGGTCTAGATGATAGATGGTGTTTTAAATGCATTTGCCATGTGTGAATCCCTGGAGGATCAGTAATGGCAGCATTTCCAAAAGTATTATCAATAATTAGGCATGTTGGTCTATGAAAAATTAGCCTCAGATATGTTGAAGCCTGGACATGTCAATGATTCCCAGATTTCTAAAGTCAAGGTGTGAGAAACTAATTGCCAAAAATGCAAAGACAGATTTAATAAACATAACTGCATCCAGCTTCTATAGTCTAGAAGCCCAAGAAAATTTCAGGACTTGATTTAACAGAACTTTCATGACCTTTGGGAGCCTTCCAATAAAGAAAAATCAAGCATATTTGATTTAAATAATTCTAGCCTTCAATGATAAATAAAAGAATCCTTCACAAACAAGATCTTGTAAAGTTTTATTTTAAAAGGCCCAAATTTTCTCTAGGGTTTTAAAATTATTTTCATAGATTTGAAAGTTTTGGCTTCTCAGGACTAATACACTGGGAACAATGAAAGATAAACTAGGAAACTTTCCTCTCGCAGAGCGTTGGGTTAAAAAGACACATGATTTCTGTGCTTTGGTCAGATTACTACACGAAATCTACTCAGATTCCACAAAACCATACAGAATGACTGGACTTTGACAGTCTCTCTCTCTCATTCCATATATATATATATGTGTGTGTGTGTGTGTGTGTGTGTGTGTGTATATATATATATATATATACGTGTATATATATATATATTTTTTTTTTTTTTTGTTTTTTTTTTTTTTTTTTTGAGATGGAGTCTCCACTCTGTCACCCAGGCTGGAGTGCAGTGGGTGCAATCTTGGCTCACTGCAATCTCCACTTCCATGGGTTCCACGCCATGTATCCTGCCCTCAAGCCTCCCAAAGTAACTGGGATACAGGGTGCCCACCACCATTGCCTGGGGCGTCAATTTTTTCAGTCGGTCTTCAGTCTCACTATACTTTTACCTTTAAGGCTTTGTTAAAAGTTTGGATGATCGTGGCTCTCCCGCAGCATCATTAAATGAGATGTACAATCGATCTTGAGTAAATTAATTGAAGAAAAAAGAACAAATAAATGAACATATCTCGAGTGAAGGACCAGCCATTTAATTGTGGATGAAAATGCTGCTACAAATTTTTCATATTAACAAGCATGCAATCAGCATAAAGAATGATGATGTTGAAAGTAACATATTTTCCTAACTGCATCAGTTACCGTGAAAAAGCAATAAACAATTCTTAAGAAAACCCTTCTGAGCAAATACTTTGGTTGTCCAAAATGAGGAGGAGCTGCCCACCCGAATATTTCAAAATGAGAATGATGACTGTCTTTTTCCACAAGGAGTATGCCAACTCTGAGAAGAGCTATGAGTCGTGTCACTGATTTTATGCAATTCTTGATCTTTAAATTTTATTTTCATTACAAGTGTCTGGTACTATATAAATCAAAAGAGGGAAAAAACCTTAACCATTTCAGCAATGAACTCAAGGCCATATATTTGATTTTTAAAAATACCTTAAATCTTGCAAAAATCTTAGCTTTCCTAATATTCTGATGTAGTGTTTATTTCTGACTATTTTAGTGCTTCTCAGTTTACTTTGGACTATTACAAGGCTATCTTTGAATACGGACATAGTTTTCTTTGTTTGACATTAATTCAAGAAGCTTTATTTTACCACAGGCAATTATTTCCTATTGATTTTTACTACTAAACTGTTTCTCTTTTAAGACTTGTAAACTTAAAAAATTAGTCAAGCTGTCTTAGGTATCAGAAACTTGCTCTACCCCAAAATCAGTTCCACTTATTTTTACTCAGTTCATTGAGGTAAAGTTTACATAACAATACAATTCACCAATTTTAAGTGTACAATGAGTTTTGAAAAATATATGCATTCATATTTACATATTTCATCATGCCACTTACAGTCAATCTTCTTTCCCCAGCTCCAGCCTCTGGCAACCCCTGATTTGCTTTTCATCACCAAGATTTTGATTTTTCTAGTCATATCTTCTAAATATTTGTATTTCGTTTCTTTCACTTAGCAATGATTTTGAGATTCATTCATGCTGTATTTATCACCAGTTTGTTCCTTTTGTTAGTGAGTAGAATAGATACACCACAATCGGTTTGCTCATTGTACTCATTGAAATGTTGATGAATGTCTGGATACTATGAAGGTTTTGAATATTATGAATATTTATATACAAACATGTGAGAATGTATGTTTTAATTTCTCTTGGGTACCTAAAAGTAAGAATGTTGAATCTCACAGTAAGCATCCACATAACTTTATAAAGAAACTCCAAAATATTTTCCAAGGTGGATGTGGCATTTTTCATTCTCACTAGCAATGTGTGAGAATTCCACCAACAAGAGGAGAAAGACTTTATAATATTTGAGGCAAGGAGAAAAGTCAATCAATTTATTTTTTAAAAAAGAAAACCTGCCATTTCCTAATCTTTTATATTGGTTTTGTTTTCCTGATTATGCGTTACATTTTCCTGCTATTTGAATTCTTACATTCTTTCAATTTCCCTGCATTCATAGAAGCAGGAAAATATGATCAAATGGTTGGCAATGTGTATTATGTAATTTCACTTTGTTCATTGCTGGATTTTGTTGTATTCTATTAAAGAGTATTAGAGTTTGTTTGGCCTTTTGTGACTTTCTTTTAAGCTCAGTTAGAGTGGATCCAGACCTCTGTTAGGGTGGATTTTTAGGTTAAGGCTAACTTAACTCCATTACCAACAAAACATTCTTGTGAGGATTCAACCCAATGCCACAGGTATCTTGAGATTTTTCCACTGTCACTTGTAGGAATACAAACTATTTTCTTATCTGCTTGGATTACTGCTTTACAGTATTTTTATTTTGTTTTATTTTTCTTTTGTTTTCCCACACCTGGGTAATTTCCTCTAGTACATGCCATAGGTAAGTACTCAGCCAGTGATGAGCCTCCCCACCTCACCACATCCCTGCCCACAGATCTCTGAAGTTCTTATTCTATGCAACTCCCTCCTCTCTGTCCCACAGATTGTGGCTGTCTTGGAATCCCAAATTCCCAATCTCTGTCTCTACAATTCAGTGAGACTTTGGGGTTCTGTTTGAGTTTCTTCTCAGCTCACTACAGCTTGGGAACTGCCTCTAGTCAGTAAACTGAGGGAATTGTGGCACTCCCCTCACCTTATTAGGTTTTCTTTTCTCAGTGATCATGGTCCTGATGTCTATAGTTAATGATAAAGAGTGGTGCTATTTTTTTGGGTGGCAGGGGGTGGGAATCTTTCAGTCGTTTATGATAACGGGGTTAAACCTGGTCCCTATTAATTCATTCAAAGCTACAAGTACAGGTTCTTCAGGTTCTTTTATTTCACTTTCAGATTTTAAAAAAAGTTATGAAGTAAAATAATGAATGGAGACTAATATCAATATGGAATAATGATGTCTTCATTATTATGTAACATATTTTTACAAATCCTTCACTAAAACAATTCTCATGTTGGATTTTACATGTTCACCTGTTTGTTGAATTTCTCAATACAGCATAATTAGAACTATTTGTGTTGCAATATATTTCAATCATAAGAATTCTTAACCTTCACTTCTTTCCAGAAATTTTAATTGCTACATTTTATATGGTTACAATTTTGATATGTAATTATTTTTATCTCATAGTTCATCCTCTTTAATGACTGATATGTAATAGTTAAATTTATCCCAAATTTTAACTTTTAAAAATGGAATTCAACCTTGCAATAAATGAAAAAACAGCACCTGGATCATTCTGACCTTTCTCTTCTTAATTAGTTCCAATACATTTTTCTTCATAGTCATTCTTCGTCTGTCTATTCTTTGACTTTATTTATTTTTTCCTCCCCATATTTGCTTTACAGTTGTTAATTATGTATTCTAATAAATAAATTTGTTTGGAGAAGGACTGCCTGGGCTGCCTCTCAAAAAAGTTTTTAGGCAGGTTTTCATTCAATGAGTAAGAGTTGTTCAATGCTTCATTAAGTTTTCACGACCATATATTATAGAAGGGACAAGCGGAATGGGCTCGTATTACTGGGAAACGTGAGTTTGTGAGTCTAAAACTTGCATCAACCCCAGTACAAGTAAGATAATTAGGAGGTGAAAGATTGGAAATTTTACCTATATCCTATCATAAGTTCAATTCTACTGTCTTCAAGTCTAAGTTTTCTTTATTCTTTTGTGTATCCCTAGTAAGATCTTTAAAATACTAGCCATATACAACTTTAAATATGAATATAATTAAACTCTTATCATGAAAACTTATTTCCATTTTGATACACTTAAATGAGATAGCTACATTTAAAACAATCTCTATTCAAATTGTAATAATCTAAGTTACTATATTGTTAAATGGAAATTACTCCAGATTTTATGACTTTATAAATAAAATGCATAAACCAAAGATAACAAAAAAATACAAATCTGAACAGAAAGCACAGAAATAAATCATGTATAAAATTGATTTTGATTTGTGACAGATGTGTTACTCAATTAATACAGCAAGGATAGAGAATCCCATAAACTTTGTGGGAGAATTGACTAGCCATGAGGAAAAGAATAAAATTAGAAACTGACCTCACAGTTTGCAAAAAATAAATCCCAAGATTGATTAAAAATATAACCGTGAAACCAAAACTTGAAAAAACATTATTTAAAAATGTAAATACCTTTATAACTTGGGGTAGAAAAGAATTATGAAAATAAACCTATACACACACAAAAATTACAAAGCATAAAGGAAAAGTTCATTTAATTTTACACTAAATCACAGTAAAATAAACTTCTGAAAAACAAAAGATACCGTGAACAAAGATGAGACAAACCCAGTGGTTGATAAACCTAAAAAAAGATATGCAACCTCATGAGTACCAAGAAAAAGCCAATTAAAGCCATAGTGAGCTACTATTTTGAAAATAGAAGATTCACACAAATCAATAAATTAGACAGTATACATTTCTGGTGAGAATACGTAGGAACAAAAATTTCCTTACATTTGTGTTGGGAATATAAATTAGAACAATCATTTTGGGTAGCAACTTAGCAATATATAATACAATCAATATATAAGTAGCCTATGATCCGGCAAGTTCACTTATTGGTATTCTCTGGAGAAACTTTACAAGACACACGTTCAAAAATAAATGAAAATACTTTTATGGCCTAAATTGTAAATAATATCATTTGTAATAACAAATTTTAAAACTTAAATTATCATCAAAAGGAATAAATACATAAATTGTAGATTATTGATAAGATAAAGTAATGGACAAAATTGATAGATCTTTAAAATGGATAAATTTTAGCATCTTTAAAATACTTTGAGACCAAGAAGTTGTATAATGTTACAAGGAATATGGTAGTGTTTTTTAGTTTTTAAAACATGCAAAACGCTAACAGATGAATAATTATAGATGTGTGTACATCCAAGGGTTATTACACATATACATATTTCCTAGCTTTGTCAACTAAGAGTGCCCAGAAGCAATAACATGCCAAGTAGCAAGAGCGTACCTGGTATTCAGATTATATATATATAGTTTCTAATAATGTTCTCCAATAAAAAGAAACAGATCTCCTTAAAGAATTGACTTCTAGGATTGATACTGGAAAAATACAAGATAAGCCTGGACCATATTGTAGTGTCAGAGAAGAAGGAAGTGCTCAAAACACAAAATGATGGGGTAGCAACAAAGGTGCCAACTTGAAGAACTCCCAATGGCCAAAGCTGAAGCAGTATGAGCAACAAAATAAATGAAGTAGTATTTATATCCCAAAGCACAAGGTAAACATTTATGAGTTCATACTGATATAAATGAATGCTTAAATAATTAAATACATACAGACATACATAAATGACAGAGAAGAGAAATGTGTACAGAAGAGCTCCAAATAATTTGTGTATATCTTCCCTCTCAAAAAGTCATAGTTTAACTCACTCTTCCCTTGAGTGGGGCTACACTTAGTGTCTTCCTTTCAAAGAGCACAGTATAGACATTCAGGAGGGGGACGTGGAAGGCAGAGGAGATTATAATGGAGAAATTTGACAAATACTACTCAATGAGGTGATCTATGTTTACATGATCAGGGATAAATCATGTTGATAGCATGCACCTTTGATATTATGCGATGAAAATGACACTTGACCTCTGTGACTGTCCTCCTCAAAGCCTGTACCCCAGTCTAACCAATCTATGAGTAAAACATCACCAAATTGAGGGGCACTACAAAATACTTCTGAGTATTCTTCAGAGCTTTCTAGGTAATCAAATACAAAGAAAGCCTGAGAAACTGTCATGGCCAAGAGGAGCCTAGGAAGACAAGATGACTCAATGTAATGTGGTATTCTGGATGAGATCCTGGAATGGAATAAGAATATTAAGTAAAAACTAACAAAATTCAAATAGACTATAAAATTTAGTTAATAATAATGAATCAATATTGGTTTATTAGTTGTGACAAAGTATCATAACATCTATAGATGTTAACAATAGGGGAAACTAGGTACAGAGTATGTGGTGACTGTAGGATCCTCAAAAATCTCCTATAAATATGGCCAGGCACATTGGCTCATGCCTGTAATCCCAGCACTTTGGGTGGCCAAGGCAGGCAGATCACTTGAGGTCAGGAGTTCGAGACCAGCCTGACCAACATGGTGAAACCCCATCTCTACTAAAAATACAAAAAATTATCTGGGCGTGATGGCAGGCACCTGTAATGCCACAACTCAGGAGGCTGAGGCAGGAGAATCACTTGAACCCAGGAGAAGGAGGTTACAGTGAGTCAAGATCACGCCATCGCACTCCAGACTGGGCAACAAGAGCGAAACTCCATCTCAAAAAAAAAAAAAA
>NW_016805139.1:62029-73211 GCF_001698545.2 Rhinopithecus bieti | reverse complement strand
GACCAACATGGTGAAACCCCATCTCTACTAAAAATACAAAAAATTATCTGGGCGTGATGGCAGGCACCTGTAATGCCACAACTCAGGAGGCTGAGGCAGGAGAATCACTTGAACCCAGGAGAAGGAGGTTACAGTGAGTCAAGATCACGCCATCGCACTCCAGACTGGGCAACAAGAGCGAAACTCCATCTCAAAAGAAGTTTCCTATAAATCTAAAACCATTCTAAGTAAGACATTTATGAAAGCAAAAAGATGTTTGTATTTTTTTGCTCTTATCCCAAATGAAAATGTTTCCTTTAATCATGCTGTAAGCATTTCTTAATTATTAAGAAGTAATTTATATTTACACTCTCATTACATGACATGCATAAATTCTTCAAAATTCTCATTTGAAGAGTTCCACTGTTATTAAAAATTATTGAAATTATTATTATCATTAATACATTAAATACCTACAATTATCTATAAAGTCAAGGAGGTATGCTGCAAAGTAATTAAAGCAAGAAGTAAATAATATTCACAACTTTTAAATGAAGGAAGCAGTCCTCTGAAATTTCTTTCTCTCTGTCCTCTGTAGTTGCAACAACTTTAATAGGATGTCCAATACTCTAAGCAGATTTGAAACAGTAAATTAAGGAAATGTATAAATGGAGGGAAAAAACAGGGAGAATTAAGGTAGACTAAATGCTAATTCAGGATGAAAGTATTTATTTTCACTAATAGGACATGGCTAAGGAACATAAATAAAATGAAAAGATAATCCATTATGTAGGGGGAAAAAATATAAGAAACAAGGGCTAATGGAGCAGAACAGTAAACCCTTTTCTTCCTCTGTGGCACATAAGGGAGGGTAGCAATGGGGAGTGGAGATGGGGAGAATGGTCCTGAGCCAGCTGCTGCCTGTGAGTGGTGAGCTATAAACTGTTGCTACTCCCAGCAGATCCCATGGAACCTGCCTCCGGCCTTCTGCTGGAATTCAGTCTCGTTTAACTCAGTATTAAGAATTGTGCTGTATATTTCAAGGGCCATAAAATGGGAAAACCAGAAAATATGCCAACAATGCTCAGTGAAATTTATAACCCTTTCCCAAATGATTCTGTTGACCTGCTTTACTTCATGCTGTCCTTTATAAATATCCTTTTATTTCAATCATCCAACTTAAAAATATCAATTATTTCCTATTGCATGACCTGACGTATGAAATTAATGCCTGCTGGTGGTACTTTTTTAAGTTTTTAATTACATGCCTTGCCAAGGACAGAATTTATTATGTTTTCTATGAAAACCAGTTTTTTAATATGTTCTTCTCACAGTCAATATAAATACTGAGAATTTTATGATGCATTATTTTCTAAATAGAACTTTCAGAATGAAATTTCTTCATCTTAAACTTTAAAAGAGACGGGCAAGAATTTTATCCCTTTGCAATGTTAATGTTTTACCTTAGAAGGAGCCAAATGGTGTTATAACAATAGAAATGAAATACAGTATAACTTTAGAGTACTATGTACTCTATAATTTTTTTTCTTTTTTCTTTTTTTTTGGTAATTCAATTAACAGTACAAGTAAAAGGAGGATAATGCAAAATTTCTGCTGATTTTAAAAACTGCTTTTTTGAGGTACAATTGACATACAACAAACTGTACATATTTAAAGTATACAATTCAAGTTTGAACACATGAATAAACCCATGAAATCATCACTGAAAGCAGTATAATGAATGTACTCATCACCTCCAAAAATTTCCTCATGTCTTAATGTCATCCTTCCCACTCCCCCCCCTCCTATTTCCATGCAGTCACTTATCCTGCTTTGTCACTATAAATTAGTTTGCATTTTCTAGAATTTTATATAAATGTAACTATAAAGTGTGTACTCTTTTTAGTCTGGCTTCAGCATAATTATTTTGAGAGCAACCCATGTTGTTTGAGAAATAAAAATAAAATCCTAAGTCCCCCAACCCACTGAACAAACCCTCTCTTGGGTAGGGCACCTCAGAGAAACTTAAAAACTGAATTTGGGCCATGAGAAGATAGGAGGTTGAACAACCTCCTTAAATCTCCTCCTTCAGTAATCACCATTAGGCTACCAGTTAAACAAAAATCAGCTCCGTATGTTAAACAGAAACCAGCCCTTTTGAAAGATGTGCTTTGCTGCTGATCTACACAACAGACCTGTATTTCTTTCTGAGAAAGGACCACCAATAATAGACTGCTTTTGGCCAGTTTACAGAGGCTGCATACAAGATGCCTTTGCTTCCCGCATTTCACCTCTTCATGCATACAGCCTAATTTTCATGCATTGAAAGTGAACATGGGACATATGTTAACATGCAAGTTTGCTTACTATGCATGTATGCAAGCCTCCTTTGTGAATATTTATAACTTCTCATATAACCTGTTAAATATGTATACTTAGTCGACTCATTCAGCATAAATTTCTATGTCATTCTTCTCTACGAACATCTGCTTCTGGTTTCTATCAGAGGCTGTACTTCCCCAGTAGCAACCCTTTATAAAACACAGAATTCTCTAAATTTATGAACCTCATTATTCTTCAGCTGACATGTTATGTGTCAACAATTCTTTGCTTTATATTGCTGTATAGTTTTCCATGGATTAGATACCACCATTTGTTTATCTTCTCACCTGTGGGTGTATATTCGGGTTGTTTCCATATTTTGGCTGTTACAAATAATGCTTATATGAACATTTATGTCCAAACCTTTAAGATATCCTCTTAAGAGAATGAAAAGACAAGCTATACACTGGGAGAAAATATTTACAAATCATGTGTCTCTCAGAAAACTTGGCATCTTGAATATATAAATTGCATCCTGAATATATAAATAACTCTCAAAACTCAAAAATAAGAAAACAGATGTCCCAATGAAAACAATGGGAAAAAGATTTTAAGAAATATTTCACCAAAGAAAATGTAGAGATAGCAAATAAACTCAGAAAAAGTAGCTCAACATCATTAGTTATGAAGCAATGCAAATTCAAATCATAATTAGGTACCAGTACATACTGATTAGAATGACTAATGCTCCCAGTGCTAGCAAGGATGTAAAGGAATTGGAACACTCATAAATTGTTGATCTTAATGTACAATGGAACAATTCCTTTGGAAAACAGTTTGGGAGTTTTTCAAAAAGTAAACATATACCTGCCATATGACTCAGCTTGTCCAAACCTAGGTAGTTACACAAAAAAAAATGAAAGAGCATGGCCTTTCTGCTGAGTTTATTCACTCTAATATTTGTTCTTCTAATCATTATTCAGTTCAGTTCACAACTACAGTGATATCTGTGCTTACCAGTTCACCTTTAGCTGTACAGCTATAATATTAAGCTATTTTAGAAAAGTGTGCTGAACATTTTTTACATTGCAATAAAAAAACCTTGTCTCATGGTTAATTCCTACTTGCTAATTATTTACATGTATAGTTTACCCTCAAGCAACATGGATTTGAACTGCAAGCATCCACTTATAGGCAGATTTTTGTTAACCAAATGTGGATTGAAAATACGGTGTTCTTAGGATGCAAAGCAGGCATATTGGAAGGACCAACTTTTTGTATACTCAGTTTCTTCAGGGCTGACAACTGGCCTTGAGTATGTGCAGATTGTAGTATATGCAGGCGTCCTAGAACCAACCTCCTGTATATACTGAGGGACAACTGTAGTGTCAATGGCAGATCTTGATAAATTTCTTTCAGTAAGCATCTAACCTTAACCCCGACAATGAAGTTAGTAAATTTTCAAGTAGCCCAAAAGTATATTTTCCAAAGTTGTTGTTACAGAACAAATCCTTTATTTAAGGATGGTAGTAAAATGCAGTGAAATAGACTATCTGAAAGCCTACAAAGATAGATTTCTTCAATTGTATCAAGTTAGATTATTATGTTAGTTCTATACTCAGGATGGATTCTTTATACCTTAGACATAGCAAGGAAGACACATTAGTATATTTGAAAATAAAATTGTCTATAATTTTATAGAAATTCTATCTATAGAATAGAGATAATAATATTTCCATCTCACAGGGTTGTTTGAAGATTACATGAGATAAAGAGTGTAAAGCCCAAAGTGAATATCTGGCTATGGCCAACACCCACTGAATGTTTTTCTTTAATACTGTCAATAATAACTCTTTGTTTTATTAAATGAAATTCACACAAATAAGCTAGTGATAAAATTAACTGGGCTAATATCGTTCCAGATGTAAGTGAGAAAAGTGAATTCTGGTAGATTTATTATATATGCCTCAAACATATTTTCATTTTGGCGTAAATATTAAGAAGCACTAACAACTAAGGAAGGCCATTCAAATACAAAAGTTGAGACTCTCCAACAGATATGCAAAAGCATTATAGATGATACATTTCTAATCAGTGTATCTTTTGTCTTCAGTTTAGTTGCTAATCACAACCTCATCACTTAAGGAGATGGATACTTTTTTCAAAACTCAAAATTATAGTTTTTAGTGCATTTGTAGTTTTAATTTTGTTGATTTGTGTCTCAAATTTATGTTACCTTTCTAGTAAAAATCTTGAGTAATATTGGCAGGTCAGAAGCACAGTTCATGAGTTATATATTATACAAACACGGATCCGCATCCTAATTCTAAGTTACTAGTTTGTAACATCCTTGCCTCATTCTGAAAACTGAGTATTTTGAATAACATAAAGTACACTAACTTAATCATTAAAAAAAACCACACAGTTTCATTTCAAATTGCCTCACTTTATGTAATTTATGGAAGAGACACTTATAGTGTTATCTTCCCAGCATATTTCTATAACCTACAATTATAACATCACATTGTGAATACAAGCTCATATTTCCTAAAATTAATTCCTGACACCAAAATAGAATGTTGCTATTGCACTCAGACATTTAATGTTTTTGACAGACTTAGTATATCTATGAACTGGAGCTGTATTTCTCAGAAGTATTTTTAAGAATGTTTAGCTATGTCTTTTAAAATTTCCCAGGGAATTGAAGAAGGCAACCATTACTTGGTGGATGGTTGGTCCAAATAAGGCTTTTTTTAAAAAAACTTCCATTATTACTAATAGTTCTAATAAAGGTTAAATTATAAGTACTCATAGCCAATATTTTTTAACTGAAATTCTACAACATACTTATTTTTATCTTAAGGTTGTATTTATTGATATGCAGAGTTTAGTATTACAATTTATTCAAAATAAATAAAAGTAAAATATATGTCTGTAGAATTTTATAAAACATTAGATATTCCTTCTAGCATTTATAAGTTTTTAAATTGTGAGATAATTTCACAAAACACATCTCTACATATAATCAAGTATTACATTCAATCCTTTTTCTTGTTAAAAGATGTAATTTTTTTCACTTCATTTTATTTCCTTTTGCTTGATTATATTAAATTTCAAACTTGCAATTTTTAGAAATTTCCATGGCAGAACCCATAGCATTCCCCTGCCAACCCCAAACACTTCATATGCAAGTATAATATAGAAGTATCATCTTCTCTATAGTTTCCTAAGCAGTTAGGTAACCTGTACTAGACATGAGCACTTTCAAATGACTGAAGGTCCCGAAAAGTTCATATCTACACCTATAGACAATTCAGAAAATCCAGAGGTTAACTGCTCTAAGACACTAGGATGGAATCAGGAACAACCCCACAGGAAATCACAGCTGCTGACATTCCCACTCCAAAGCACCAACTCATCATACTTAAAGGAACACCTAGAAGCCTCTTTCTACAGTATTCTGATCTTTATGCTATCTAAAACCTACAAGCATCCTGTAGGTGCTACAAAGATATAAGAACACAGACTTGGAACTCAAAAGGGCAGTGTCCAAATCTTATCTCCAACACTTGCTTATTAATTGGGCAAGCTTAACTTCTCTGCATGGTATTCATCTACAAGACAGGAGTATAAATAAAAGTATCACACGTTGTTGTTGTGAAGCTTAAAAGAGTTTATAAGCAAATAGGACAATGGCTAGCGTTATTCTTCAAACTGTATGCTTCAATGCCTTATGATTTTTGTTTTAGGAAGTTTTGTTTGTTTATTTTAATAATTATTCTGGTAGGCACACAAATTTTCTTTTGGAGACACATTATGAGAAATTTTCTTCTGCTAACATAATTGATTGCAATCCTTTATGAAAATATTCTTCATTAATAAACATTTATTGCATGCCTGCTACATGCCAGGCATCACACAAAGGGAACCAGTTGAGAAGTGTTTCAACTATAAAACTTGAAATTACCTTTAAATTCAAATGACACTGAAAATAATAAGTATCCCCAAAGTGGTGTCTGAGAAGGTGCAGTTTCTTTGCACTTTTAAGAGGGGAATGGAAAGTCATTACCTTCTCATTGGAGAAGACAGCCACAGAGACGAATGTTCTCATAGATGGAACATACAGCCCCATCATGAAAGGAAGATGCATAAAAAATCATTGCCCAGGGCAGAGGTTTACAAGTCTGGGCACCCAACATGGAATCTGGAAGGCCAAGGTTTCTCCTTTTTAGGAGTGGTAGAGGGTAAAGGATGAAGAATCATAAAACATGATACACTGTCAAGTGAAAAGAGCAGAGCACAAAATGTCTCTGTTTTGGTTATAATGTTTATGTATGGAAACACTACACAAGAAAACAGAAAAATGAAAGCAGCTGATAGGTCAACATGAGGAGATGGTGAGTAAATTTTTCTTCTATTTGATTTATTGTATTGTTACTATAATGTTATTTAGGCAATAAATACAATCCAAAAGAAAGTAAAATTAAGACCAAAAGTAAAGACCTATTTTAAAACTACCACAAGCAAGTGAAAATTATCAAAGTAAAATAAATTTGAGTCAAATATCAAAATGAATTTGAATTAAAACTATCAAACTGAACGTTATTTATTTGAAGCATTATCCTAAAATATCATCTAAAACAATCCCTAACATGGAAACAACTTGTAGATTGAAATGGCATTAATGTATTCAACAGACTTTCTTCCTTGACTGCTCAGCTCACTTTTTCTCTCCATGATGAGATACAGGTTGTTGGAGGCTCCGCTTCCTTCTTTCTCCTCTCCCTGGGGCCCTCTTCTGCCACCAGATTTCCATGTCACCTCTGGAGCTCACAACTCACCAAGGGATCCATACTTAGTGAAACCTTGACCCAAAGTTAGATCTAAGAAAATCGAGTTTTGTTAAACATCTGAGAACTAGCCTAGGACTACCTCTCATTTGTAACTTTGTTTTAAGGAAAATGATACTTACTGGGTAAATTTTCCCACGAACTCCAAACTTGCAACTTTCAAGAAAGCTTTCAGAACAAAACCTAGTCTAGCCTGGGCCCTGATTATACTATATAATTCTTATATTCAGGTATTTCACTCAAACATCATATCATTCCAATCAATCAATCAGTCTCAGTAGTCAGATTTCTTCCAGAATCCTATGGAACTACAGGATTAGCACTTCTAAATGTAGTTGTTTTCTTTCTAAACTTAAGGAATAGTTAACATCATAGGCCATTATATAGAGGACAGTAGCAGAGATATGGTTAACAACATGGTAGATGCATTTTCACCAGAGTGCTGACTTCTAGTAGATCAGGACTACAACTCTGCTCTTATGAACACAAGAATACTACTTATATTCTATGTCTTTTCCATTATAGGTATACAGAGAACTACTCGGGGAAATTACTTAATCCAGATTGTAACCAAAGTCATACAATTGCAACATCATTTAAATTAAGTTTTACTGGACTAAACAGTTTTGGAAACTAACATGTATCTGTTCCATTTTTCTTTTGATAACTTTTGATAACCTAGGTATTTACAAAAAGAATAATGAGACAGTAATTACCTTTAACCTACTAAAAGTGGTACCTTTGGAGAAATGTAGAAGGAGAAACTTCAACTGTTCCTTTTATTAATGATATTTCTTTACCAGCACAGACACCAACATACTCTGGCAGATTCCACAATCTATATTGTACTAGAATTTTCATTCTATGACATTATTATGCACTTTCTTATGTGTTGTTACATGATTGTTCTCATCTGTGTATTTAATCTGTCTAATTATATTGCTGTTTCTTTAGAATGAACATGGTTTTTCTTACTTTTGCACATCCCCTTACTGTCTGATTGCTTGAGATCCTCTTCATGAAATAGTTCTTAAATAGATATTTCAATGGTTTAGTTATTTAAAGATATGAAAAAACATTCACATACTTTTATAATTTTACTACTAAGAATAAAATATATATTGGCAGAAAAATCAAATTACATTAATTTGGATAGCTGCCCTGATGAAATTAAATGATTATTTGACTATTAACAACATGTGATTTGACTATTAACAATATACATGCCCTTGTATCTGCTTTGTGCTATTTTAAATACACTGCATGTACAGGCTGAGTGCTATGGCGAGCCCTGTGGATTCCCCCTTCAGGACTGTGGCACTCATTTCTCCAGATGCTGGTAGTGTTCCCTGCTGATGGTGTGCACTTAAGGCCCTCTCCTGAAATTACCTTAGACCATGAGGAACTGCCTCACTGAAGGCTATCACTCCCTCCACAGAAGCAAGCATTTTTACTCTTGCCTCAAATGGGGACAATTGAGAAGGGCCACCCTGCTTTCAAGAGCTCCGTGGGATCAGCTAAGTCCTGTGTTGTATTTGCATCACAGTTCAACTTTTTCCTCTGCAAAAGCCTGCCTCCCTCACTCTCTTCAGGAGTGTTCCCAAGGCATTACACAATAAAACCCTTGCATGCAAACCCCAAATCTGTGTCTGCTTCCTGGGAATGCAACCTGTGACAATCTTTCCTATCTTGTGATCCAGAATAAAATATAATATGGGAAAGACAAATAATTTGTCCACAGGCAAACTTTGCACCCAAAATATCTGCATCTGGTATTCTGTGTTTCCTAAGTGAAAAAGAACAGCAGCTAGGATGTTTTAATCATTTTATTTCCCTTGTGGTTGCTCAGTCGGGGCCCTCCCTCATCAGGTATTAAAACTATGTAACTTCATTAAACATGACTTTAGAAACTCCTTACCCACAATGTATGTGCCAAAACAAATGTACTGCTATCCATCAAGTAGACCTAATGAATATCTGATGAGACATTTGATACACTATTACATGATGAAAAGAAAACAAATCTATAGAAAAGAATGTGCAATACTCCCTTTTACTTTATGTACAGCATAACCCAGAATATGAGATAAAATAAAATCACATATTTATTTTTTCCCGCTAATTTCTCAAACTCCAAAATTGCCCTTAGTAGTAGTAGGCACACTTTCTCAATTCTGAGGCTGGGAAGGGATTTAAAAAGAAATTAAATTGCATCTTTAACACTTTATTCCTTTAAACAAGCCTGAGGCAAATAGGATAATTCTGAGAGATGTATATGTGTTCTTATATTGCCTTTAGAGCTTTTCTGTATTTATGAAAATTTTTATAAAAATGGGTGAATCGTCTGATAGTCAGTGGAATAAATACAATCTTGATTCATTGGGCACCCAATAACGTATGAAGGAGACAGTTTTGTTTATCATAAGTTGATTTATTTGGAAGTCAGC
This sequence comes from Rhinopithecus bieti, assembly GCF_001698545.2. Classification (NCBI taxonomy): domain Eukaryota; kingdom Metazoa; phylum Chordata; class Mammalia; order Primates; family Cercopithecidae; genus Rhinopithecus; species Rhinopithecus bieti. The sequence continues at coordinate 63,613 of NW_016805139.1, read as the reverse complement.
TCAGCCTAAATTCCTCTTAGACACCCACTGAGTATTGTTTGCCTGGCAGTGTGCATTGCCAAGGCATCATTATTGTGTCACACCCAAGTGGCCACGGCCTCTCTCTGACCATCTGCACAGGTACCTCTTCTTATACCTCTACACTGTGACTTTATGCAGGGTTCACTTGCAGTTTGAAAGGGCTCCTGCTCACAGTAAGTTCTAGATTTTGTATGCATTTACCCTCCTTACCTCTCTTTTCTTCCTCTTTCTTCATCCTGCTTTCAGTAGTCAATTTGCATGTCAAGATCAAGGTTTTCCTGTTTGTATCTACTCAACCATTCAGCAAATTTAGAAGTTCGAATGTCCTAACAAATGAAAAGAAATGTTAACCAGTCTTTATAAAGAGCAACCATCAACACTATGTGTAAAACATAGAGGCATTGCTTTCTTTGTCCAGAACTCAGAAGTCCAGCAGTATTTATATTTATCTGGAATTTATCCTACACTCAAAAATTGAGCCAAAAAAGCTTTCCAAAAGACCAGAATTATTGAGTCCACATAATCAGCCACATACTCAGTTTGCATAGAGGAATATCCCTCAGGCCCGAACTCAGAAACATCTTGCCTTATTTTAGATATAATTTTTCTAAGCCCTGTAATCTCGGTTTCATGTTCTCTAAATATATATTAAATTGGATGAGTCAAGAAGGAAATGATAATAATAATAACAATAGCTAGATTATTAGGAGAATAGGAGAAGAGGCTAAAGCTTTCTGAAAATCAACAACAGGGATTTCAAAATAATAATAATATGGGGCCACAATATAGAGTGTTTGTTTGTTTGTTTGTTTGTTTGTTTGTTTGTTTGTTTGTTTTGAGATGGAGTTTCACTCTTGTTGCCCAGGCTGGAGTGCAATGGCACTATCTTGGCTCACTGCAACCTCTGCCTCCCAGGTTCAAGCTATTCTCCTGCCTCAGTTTTCCAAGTAGCTAGGATTACAGGTATGCATCACCATGTCCAGTAAATTTTATCTTTTTAGTATAGATGGGGTTTCTTCATGTTGATCAGGCTGGTCTCAAACTCCCGACCTCAAGTGATCCACCCGCCTTGGCCTCGCAAAGTGCTGGGATTACAGGCATGAGCCACAGTGCCCAGGCAACACATGTTTTTTAAAACTGTAATAGAATCTAAAGAGCTCTCTATAATGCTGCACATTATAATACTGTCAAAAACAAGAATATAAATACAAGAAAATAAATAGTAATTAATGAATTAAAGAAATCTAAACTACATATTAGAAAGTTTTCTGGAGGGGCGGAGCTAGATGGCCGAATAGGAACAGCTCCAGTCTCCAACTCCCAGTGCGAGCGACACAAAAGACCGGTGATTTCTGCATTTTCAACTGAGGTACTGGGGTCATCTCACTAGGGAGTGCCGGACAATCAGTGCTGGTCAGTTGCTGCAGCCCAACCAGCGAGAGCTGAAGCAGGGTGAGGCATTGCCTCACCTGGGAAGCGCAAGGGGGAAGGGAATCACTTTCCCTAGCCAGGGGAACTGAGACACACAACACCTGGAAAATCGGGTAACTCCCACCCCAATAC
>NW_016805139.1:43585-59566 GCF_001698545.2 Rhinopithecus bieti | reverse complement strand
CAGCCAACAGACACATGAAAAAATGCTCATCATCACTGGCCATCAGAGAAATGCAAATCAAAACCACAATGAGATACCATCTCACACCAGTTAGAATGGTGATCATTAAAAAGTCAGGAAACAACAGGTGCTGGAGAGGATGTGGATAAATAGGAATACTTTTACACTGTTGGTGGGACTGTAAACTAGTTCAACCATTGTGGAAGACAGTGTGGCAATTCCTCAAGGATCTAGAACTAGAAATATCATTTGACCCAGCCATCCCATTACTGGGTATATTCCCAAAGGATTATAAATCAAGCTGCTATACAGACACATGCAGAAGTATGTTTATTGTGGCACTATTCACAATAGCAAAGACTTGGAACTAACCCAAATGTCCATCAATGATAGACTGGATTAAGAAAATATGGCACATATACACCATGGAATACTATGCAACCATAAAAAGGGATGACTTCATGTCCTTTGTAGGGACATAGATGCAGCTGGAAACCATCATTCTTAGCAAACTATCACGAGGACAAAAAACAAACACTGCATGTTCTCACTCATAGGTGGAAATTGAGCAATGAGAATATTTGGACACAGAGTTGGGAACATCACACACTGTGGCCTGTCCTGATGTGGGGGGGAGTGGGGAAGAATAGCATTAGGAGATGTACCTAATGTAAATGACAAGTTAATGGGTGCAGCACACCAATATGGCACATGTACACATATGTAACAAACCTGCTTGTTGTGCACATGTACCCTAGAACTTAAAGTATCATAAAAAAAAAAAAAAAGAATAAAGAGCTTTGGCACAAAAAAAAAGAATATAAGCACAAAAGAGCACGTTAAAACTTGTAGAACTGAAACTTCTTCTTCCCTTAACACCCAGTGCCATCTCAAGGTAAAGAAAAGGATGATCTAGTAAGATTTGAAAAGATGCTAGGCAAAAATGTTCAACATTATTAAGAAGACTACCAGAAATACTAATTTATATCTGCTTTCATGATGGATGAACCTCAAAGTATATATTGAACTTTGCATATCAGCTAATAACAATATAAACCCATCCCAATTAGAAGAACCCTTAAAACTACATTTTTTTTTCACCTCTAGAACATTCACTTGGAATTTGTTTTTATTTGTGTTTAATAAGGTATATCATTCACTCAATAGTTACTTATTAAGACTCCCCTGTCCAGGTACTGTTATTGACAATAGATAGATATCATTAAAAACAATACATTTTCGTTTTAAAAAATTACTACTTTAATGAAGTTTACATACAATTATATAAATAAGTAAACACACATATAACAAAGGAATGCTCTTTTAAAATTTATTTTATTTTATTCATTGTGTGTTTTGATACCACTGGTATACATGCAAATCTCCAAGGTTCTTACATGCTGTGTAAGTCACTCCTCCCTACATATGTGACTTTGATTCTTGCTCAGTATAGTTTCAAACTTCTCTTCCCTGTAACATGACATATTTGCAATTCTTCAAATATCTTATTATAACACTGTTTTTCTCAGTGCTTCGTTAGCCTCTCTTCCCTCTGACTGGAATATTTCTTCTTGTCTTCATTTCCCTTACCTTTTTGTTTCTCACATGTCTTTTCTCATTGTTCAGTCCCCCACCTCTCTGCAACCTCATGCAGTTGTTCCCCAGAATGTACCCATTCTATTCCTATGCCCTCCATCACTGTACCCCGTATCCATTATTGAATTTACCACAATGTTCTGGCATCATTTGTCGACATAACTATGATCTCCTTCAGGGAGAGATCCATCTTATTTTCTCCAGTACTAGCACTATGTCTAGCAGACTGTAAGGCCTATAAACATTTTAATGGTATTGTATTAAACTAGTCTCCAAATGGTTTTCAGATAACTAAAGTTTTAATCTTTGTGTTTCATCAAATAAATTTAATCAAGGGATTAGCCTTGCTGGTTTTCCAAGAGAATGTATGCCTGGTCAACTAGCAATTAATAGAAGTATTTGTACCACATGCTACCTTTATTTTAATATGTCTGAACCCGTTAACCTGGATCTTGCTTGGCAAGATTTGGTCCACCAACAAAATGGTTATAATTTTGTGAGTTAGACTAGTATGATAATATTGTATAAAACAGGATTGCTAGAGGTTGCATGTAATATTTTTACTTCCAGGAAACAAGATGAACTAGAGTCAACATGTTCCCAGTGGCATTGTACTTTCTTATTAATTTTATTGAAAAGCCGCTTAGAAAGAGATGCATGCTTTACAGCTATGAATACTGATGATGCATGTAGAATTGCAGGAACTCAAATTGCATAGTCCACAAAACACCAAATAAATTTCAAGATGTGGATAAAGTACATAACTAATGTAGCATCATAAAAATTTTTAATGATGCAATAGAACTAACTCAATATCAGGAAGAGAATAATTGAATAAGATAGTTCAGGCAAGATGATCTCATAGATTATGTAATCTTGCCCTCATTTCAACTATTATAAGAACTAAATGGGACCAAAGTTGTTTGGAATTTCTATAGATGCCAGTCTCTTTAGTTGCTCATTAATCTCCAAATAGCAAACAATACATGAACTTCTTAGCTGTTTTTAGTTTAACAGATGTAATCAAATTACTATAAACATAGTTGCTTATCATATCCATCCAAATTTCTGGAAAATATTAAAATTTGTTGTCAAAGTAATGAGAACAAAAGAAGCTGTGCCCTGGCATGTGTTCCATTGGGAAGATCCTGTTGCTTTTGCGTACTTTTAGTGCAATCATGGTTGCAGCTGAACCTTATTACTATTTTCTCTCTCACAATCTTTCTCTTGTTTTCTTTTGAGAATGGCATTAAATGATAAAAATTACAAATTGATACCAAATGATAAAAATTACAAATTAGTTCATCACCACATTTTTCATGGTTCACCCATAATTTTTTCTTCCTTGATGAACAGATCATTGGAGTCTTGCCTTTGTAATTGGGACAGCCGGCCTGCAGAGACGATCTATTCTCTCTGCTGGGAGCTGAACACTCACTAGGACACCCAGGCTACAGAGAGGAGCTACCCTCTGCTGGTTTCTTCGGAGCTGTTCGATGGCTCAATAAAGCTCCTCTTCATCTTACTCACCCTCCACTTGTCTGCATATGTCATTCTTCCTGTGTGCAGGACAAGAACTCAGGACCCACCGAATGGTGGGGCTAAAAAAGCTGTAATACAAGCAGGGCTGAAACACGCCCCTTGCTTGCTACCTTCAGGTAACAAGAGGGAGAGAAGAGTGAAGGAGATAAGAGCTGGGGCCCTTCAGGGGGCCCAGACCTGGGAGCTCCTGAAGCCAGGGCTGTGACTCCTCATTTGGGGCCCTGCAGTTCCTGGAGTCTCCAAGCTCTCAGGCACCACCACATTCCCTGGTGGCAGCCATGAAAGCTGCTTGCAGTGCGACTGGGCCAGCTGCAGCCTCACAGGGAACTGGCACCAGTGTTGGCATGTGGAGCTGCCCACCCCGCTGCAGCAGCCAGCGTGCCTGACTGTGTGCCGTGGCCAGACTACAGTTTTGCTCACTCACACACCTCTTGCCGCTCTGCTCCAGTCTCTTCAGAGACGTGGAATCCAGGCCGGCAGTGCAAGCCCAGTGCAGCCTGCTAGGCCACGTGGGCCCAGCAGGCCCGAGCAAAACTCAGGAAAAGGCGCCACCAGCCACAGAGGTTTCTGGCAAGAAAAGCAACACCCCCCAGCATCCCGTAACAGTTTGACCAAAAAACCTAAAGTTCTGTTTTGATAACGCACTTAAGTTTGTGCGAAAAACTACCTCTAGCAAAGAATGTATCAGTTAGAATATACTTTCTTGCCACAGGATTCCTGAACCCATTAAGGTATATGACAACATAAGGCAATATTTCCTTCGTTTCTAAATGTGTGCTCCTGTGTACGCCAAAGATAAAAGTGAGGTGCCAATAATTTTTCTTTCTTTGATTACTTCTTAGCCTTACTGTTTCTTCACTTTGTCACATGCTATTATTTGCTGGACCCCATCTGTGAAGAGGGTACTTGCTTCCCGCAATGCTACTATCACTGATAGGAAAAATAAGAAAACCTGGAAATAAAACCATTTATTCTGCCACGGAACTTCTCAGAATTTGTACCACCCGTGATGACAGGGCTGATCTTCACCCAAGACAGTGAGGGTTTCTGGAAAAATTCTCTGGGTAAATTCAAGTATGCTATAAACTCAGTGACGTATTTGCTTTGTAGAATTTAATCCACCATTTCAAGTCTTTCTCATTTTTATCAATAATATGAGCAAAATATACACAACAATTAAAATGTGAAAAATACAAGGGTCAAACGGTCTTAATAAAAATTTAATGTCTGATTTCCTGCAATATAATTGCTTTATGTTTAATGTAACTTTTCTATGGTCTTTAACCTGCGCTAACTTGATATTATAGCCGCAAAGAAAGATATGCTCAAATTTTGTCTCTCTCACATATTAGCTGTTTGCCTTAGACAGGTCACAACTTCTCTAAGCCTCACTTCCCTCACCAATAAGGGGAGTGTAATACAACATTTGGCCTTCCTATTGTAAAGGCATTATTGCAAAAATAAAACAAATCATTAATGTAATGACAATTAGTACATAATTGAGTGCTATATAAATGTTTTTATTATTAGCATGTTGAGTGTGAGTTTTTCATTTTGCACTGTCTTAATGAGTGCATTTATGATACTGTAAGTGTTGAATTATATATATGACTATACTTCCAATATCAAGATTGTAAATGCCAATAAGCAGAAGCAGCAGAAGCAGAGCCCTTAACATCACAGATTTTACACTCAAAAATAAGTGAATAAATACCATCTTTTAAACTAGTTTTCAGCAATTCATATTTAGAATTCCCCAGGAGTTAAGTTTGAATATTAAGATAAATGGACAGGCAATTATATTTCTCATGTTGGGCTAGTTACATTCATTTGATTTTTGAGTTTTTTGTAAAGTTTTGGAGACCCCTAAATATATTTAGCTGATAAATATTTCCCCATTTTGTAGGTGAGCAAACCAAAAAATAGAGAAGCTGAGTGACTACCACACAATGGAACACTATGAGGAGTGAAGTGCATTTGGTGTCCAGCCTCTCACCCCGCCTCACAGTCCAGTGGACCCAACTCCAGTGGAGTCACCTTTCCAGCTGCAACACAGACTCCTCCTGAGTCTTAACCAAAGTGCCCTCTCTGACTTAAATTGCAAACACATGTGTTTCGTGTTTGTAGCTGGATGCCAGATCATATACTACTGGAACATTTTGTCTACTGTTATATAATTAAACTGGAAGAAACCCTTGGTAGGATGTGAAATAGCAATATGACCCAAAGATCATTAAAATGTCAAAAGTCCTTTAATGATAGTGTATATTTGATTAACCACACAAAAATATTGTCTGGATTTTACTTATATTAAAATTAATATTTGGAAAAGAATATCTGCAAAATAAGATTATTTTGCCTTGTTGTTTTGCTTGTCTGCAGCATACCAATACCTAACAAGGTTATACTGAAGCTTGTGTGGTCTAATAAGGACAGTGCTAAGTCATAGAACAAAAGAGATCATCCTCATTGTGGATATATTGCTAAAATCATCCAGATGTTGGCTGAAAACCTATATATTTATATATTCATTTTGTTTTAGGCAGAATAATTTAAACTATAATTTGTCACATTGAATAGCAATGACACTTCTGTTCAGAGTCAGAAGAGTTTAAATGGAATGGGATTCCTGGAAATTTTTTCTTCCTTTAATTTAAAAGAATGTCAGAATGTTCTGTTTTATTCCATTGAGTCATAAAGAGAAAAACTGAGTTAGCAAAGGAAAATCCATGAGTCTTTGCTCTTAAACATTCCTATTAACTTTTGATTCAGCTACATTCAGAATCTTTATGATAGGAAAGAATTTTTTCATAATTGTTATGATTACATTCATTCTGACAAACAGAAGTCAATATTTAAACTCGTCCTAAGACAAAGACTAAACATGCCAAAAACCAGTAGATTCAAGATGTACTGTCATTCAATTCCCTTGGTGAACTACCCTGAAGCTTGAGTTTGCTGATTTTCACATGTACTCTTTTCTGCAAAATTCACTAGCTCGTGCCAGTGGAGATTTAATACCACATGCCTGTGCTTAGTTGAGAATTCCAATTTGAAGTCTCCTTGGCAAAATACGGCTGTTTATTTCAGGATTTTTTCTCCTTGCTTTTCCAAAATTTCTTAAATCCAGTGTAAGAAAAGACAAGTTTACTTAATACTTTAAAAGTCTGGGTGTACAGTGATATGAAATTCTTATTGAATTTGAGTTTCTTACACAGATTATGAACCACCCAGATAATCAACAAAAAGTGGTCAATTATTTAAATGAACTTAAATATGTCAGTTAGTGTATTTCTTTATCATCCTGTAGGATACTCATGTGAAAGGCATAAAATATGAAACATGTATTCTTGGCCATGGATGTTTCCCTAGGAAGACAACGATGCTATAACAGAAAAAGTCACTATAAAGAAAAAATCTACAACTGATGACACCAGTGACATTCCCCTTGAGTTGCAACTAGAAGTGGCTCTTTCACTGTCGAAAGAAAGAAAGAAAGAAAGAAAGAAAGAAAGAAAGAAAGAAAGAAAGAAAGAAAGGAAGGAAGGAAGGAAGGAAGGAAGGAAGGAAGGAAGGAAGGAAGGAAATTAAAAAGTCATGAAGTCAATGTCAAACAGGAGAAAAATGCCATAGCTCAGGAAGAGTCAAGATTTCCAGCAGACGGTTTAGTAAATCAAATCAATTTTTAAAAAGCTGCCAGGGGAGTAATAATTAAGGTGCTTACAAGGAGTAAATGATGGCACAGTAATGGACACCCTACTTACAGGATAGAGTATAAAATATTTTATGGATTTGTTTCTCCAATGCTTTCTTGGTTTTTTTTGTTTTGTTTTGTTTTGTTTTGGACATGAAAAATATTTCTAATTGAATATGGGAATTTGGGAGGGTGAGACTTTGTGTTTAATTAAATTTGCACAGTTTATAATAAATGCAATTGTTCCATCATGATTTCTGTATAGAGATGTAGAAATATATCATCCTGAGGAGAGTTAGAATATAGACACTGATATGGTTTGGATCTATATCTCCACCAAATCTCATGTCATATTGTAATCCCCAGTGTTGGTCCTGGTGGGAAGTAATTGGATCATGGGAGCAGAGTTTTCATGAATGGTTCAGCACTCTCCCCTTGGTACTGCATAGGTATAGAGTTCTTATGAGATCTGGTCATTTAAAAGTGTGTGGCACTTTCTCCCCCTCCCTCTCTTCCTCCTGCTCCAGCTATGTAAAATATACCTGGTTTCCCTTAGTCTTCTGCAATGATTCGAAGTTTCCTGAGGTCTCCCCAGGAGCAGAAGCCACTAAGCTTCCTGTACAGCCTGCAGAACCATGAGTCAATTAAACCTCTTTTCTTTATAAATCACCCAGTCTCAGGTACTTTTTTATAAAACAGTGTGAGAACAGACTAATACAGACACACAGACCAAATAAAGTGAAAGAACTAGGGCCCTTATATAAAATGTATTTTTGGGGTGCATGTGCCCTTCTCTAGCTAGGATGGTAAATATGATCCCAAACTATTAATTGAAAAGTGAAGACAAATTTATCCCCAATTCCATTTTGTCAATACTCAGAAACAGTAGCAGAGAGATACTACAGATGATTGGAGTCAGGCAAAGCCAATGAAAAATCTAGTTACATTTTTTTATTTATTAAAATATCTCTCTGAAATTAACAAACAAATAAAAAGCTTATTGATATCAGTATATTGTGAACTTTTGCTCAGTCAGACTTATAGGAAGTCTGAAGTCTGGCCACTGTTTCACAAAGTGGGAACTGGGTCCTAAGGCTTAGGGTCAAAAAATATTATTAACTAAATGGTCTGTCTATCCTAATTAACTCCCAAGTCAGGGTGTTTACCAGAGCAAACCCTTTTTGTCTGAAGCAGACATCCCTCTAAGTGTCCACAAAGACAGCATCTTCAGGTGGCTACTTAATGGTCAACCAAATCTTTAGCCCAGGGTGAAGATTAAGAGCCCTCAAAGTGCTGAAGAACTATTAGCAGTGGTGAAGTTCCAATTCCATTTTGTATTATAGCAGTTACAGCGGTTATGGAGAAGGAAGAGCAGATTGCTCAGAGGTGTTGAAAATGGTGAGAGCAAGGACCTCATTTGAAACCACATATGACAGTAGAGTTATGGAAGCAAATTTGGTGTGACTTGTTAGAACAGTGGTACCTCTACAAGCTGCCTTGACTTGGCTCTTCAATATAACAATAGAAGCGACATCAAGGACCAACCTGAGGGTTTCAGGAATGCAAGGGGTACAACTTCAGGAAACAGTTGGTGCAAATCACTTTGAAAAGTATGGGAACAATGGAGGCTGTGTGGATACTTTGTCAAAATGAATCAGTCATACTAGGGAGAAGGGATCTGTGACTTTTATCCCACTGAGGGTTAGAGCAGACATACTTTGAGCTGCATGTGGCATGCATAAGATTTGAAATATACTGACTTTCTATTTCTACTTGACAATACCCATATTTCTGAGTGGATGCTCTCTTCTGATGCTTCACATCACATAGTATATGTCAGTCCATATACCACATGATATTGTGCCAGGCTTGATAATAGTCAGAATTATTTTCTTATCTTCACCCCGTGTTTTTTATATTATTGTTAACTGAGTCATACTTTCATAACCTCAATCTTCCCAAATAATACGAGAACATATCAGAATACCTTTCTCCTATGCATGTAGGAGAAATTAACCTAGGATAATATTGCTTCATTTATTATTTATTCAAACAACTTTGGATTTATAGATTTAAATTCATTTTAACCATTTTTTGAGAATGAACTATGTTGATACTGGAAGAGGCAATCTAGGCAACAGTGCAATGTTCAACCTATCCAACTGGTCCTCTTCAAGTTTAAGAATAAGATATTTACACAAATAATTACAGTATAGAACCAAATGTGTATTGGTTTCAATTAGGAAAATATGTTATTGTCCCTTCCTCATGTGACAACTTACTTTAACTTTCCCCTAGTGCTTTGTAAAAATATATTTATAATGTACACTATGGTAGTTAATATTTATGTATTCTTGAAGCAATCTAGGTTTTTACTGATTTAAAGGAAAATGCTTGTCTACACTTTCCAATAGTCTGACATTCGAAGCACTGAATTTTTTCTACTGGAAAAAAAAAAAGTAAAAATTTTCACAATACCTTGTCATTACTACTCAGTTTTACAAAAATTGACTCCTTTGTCTTTAATAATTAAAAGTGGAAAGTGAAATGTTTATAGCAGATAACTACTAAGATGGCTTTAATTTTATTTTTCCTATGTAAACTTGTTTTCTGATGACTTCATTTTAAGTTAGACACCATGATCTTCCCCAATTCTGGAAAAAATGTTCTTTATTATTGTTTCCTCTTAGAATTATAGTTTATTATCACATGTTTCCATCTGGAAATAAATTACCCAGTCACGCTCATGTGCCACACCGAGTCAATCCGGGGTGTCTCCAATGTCTCTGCCAAACACAAGGATAGTCCAAGCCAAAAGATGTTCGTTTTCCTATTGAGTTAATGAGGACAGTATTTAAATTCTATGTCATGGTTTTAAGTCAACATTTAAGGCAAAAGGCCTTCATTTATTCTGTCCTTAATAAGATAGTCAAATATAAATGTGGATTAAAACTGAGAGCTGCTTCTTGAAGTGGATAATTTCTGTCTAATTTTCTCCCTTTTCCTGATGAAAATGTCTTTGAGTATTATTTATTTTTCATTTTATGTTGTGAATTTTCTTTTCTATCTTTCAATCAAATTTTAAAAGTCTCTTGACAAACAAAATAACCTAAGTCTCACCATGCCTCAACAAACACATCTACCAAAGGACCCAGTGAGTTTAAGAAGATAGGGGCCTGTATAGTCCCAGCTACTCAGGAGGCTGAGGCAGAAGAATGGCGTGAGATAGGGAGAAAATTTTAGACCACATGCACACACAAATTCTATTATCAACAATGTCAGTGATCACAATTCTTGTTACCTATGCAATCACTGCTTGGTTGTAAACTTTATACCTTATTAAGGAAGGTCACTACCATTGAAGATCTAAGTAAAAGTAGAAATGATAGCTACAATTCTACTTACAACTCAAGCTTATGCAAACCTGGAATAAAATGCTCTGTGGGCTTCTGTTATGTATAGTAAAAAATTATTAGTACTTATCTTACTACTTGTGATATATAGAGAGAAGTATGTATTACATACAAAGAATCATTCCCTGTCTATAGATTCTCATTAACGAGATTTGGGTGAGGCAGGGACTCCACTTTCAACAGGTTTCCCAAGTAATGCTTATGAAGAAGTAAGCAAGAAGTAAGTTTGAGAATGACTATCTAGAGATGAAATTCAAGGTTTTGTAGCACCTTCACAGAGGATAAATTTTTCAGGGACAAGAGATATATCACTTAATCTGAATTGGTATTAAGGCAACCCTAAGTAGAGCCAGGAAGAAACAGAAATTCACTAAATTGTAAATTCTTGTTTCCTGGTAGAAAATTCTGAGGAGCATATTTAACACTGAGCATGAAATATCTCAGTACCAGAACAGATAAAAAGATGAACAGAAGACTCAAATAGATGCAACACAAAACGTTGAGAAAATTTAAAACCTGCATTAAGAGAAAAGAAGGAACTGAGACAAATTGTGACAGAGTTTTAGCACTTCAAATTTAATGAGAAAGCTTTCTCAAGGATCTAAGTGTTATTGACAAGGCAGAAGAGTAAGGGAAAAAAGAAAGTAGAATGTCATTCTAAATGCTGAAATCTTGCCAGACTGTGGAATATATCCCAAGCCAAATTCATGGTACCAATTTTTTTTTTACTAAACTCACTGCAATAAAAATCATCTCAAGTACTGAGAATCATGAATACACTTATTCTGTATGAAGGGCAGTTATGAGAGGACTCAAATCCACATTTTTCTTTCTAAATGGAGACATAGAAAATAACATCCCAGATTGTAAGATATACTTATTTTCTAACTGGGAAGAAGTAAGAAATTGAGCCTAGTTGGCTGGAAATTGGGTGGGAAGGGATCATAAGGTCAAGTCATGGCTGCTGCTTGGGTAATTAGTAATAAAGAATATTTAAGGAAAAAGATGCAGGATGACAGTAAGCTTACCAGCAATCCAGGGAACCATGAAGGGTAGAGGAAACCCCACATATACTGAGCCCTAGCTTGAGACCTTCTTCTCTTGACCTTGCAGCAGTTCATCTGAGTCATTTAGGGATACAATTATTTGTGGGAGATGGCTCCTCCCTTTAATACTCAAAACCAGTTATAGAAAGACCTTAGGCATTTTCTTCATACTTCCATTTCTTCCATAACTTTTCTTGGATCTGTAGAATCTACCTCAGTAATCAACTACATAAGGCTTAATTTAACCTGAAAGACATGAATTTGTCTCCTCAGATGCTGCGCATAAGCTGGATGAAATCTGTATTTTAAAAACCTGTGAAATTTTACTTCTAACAAGGAAGTAATATTTCTGGCAATGAATTCAACTCACTCACTCAACCCCACCCTCCTTCATAAGCAATGCCTAATCATCAAGTGGGTTTATTTATTTTGTCACTTAAATATTTAACATCTACCAAGGATCTGCTTTCAATTTTTTAAAGGCACTGTGTCTTTTATCTTTGAGCATTTTCTAGCCATTTAAACAAATAGAAATATAGAGTGGTTTCATCACCCAAGCAGGACACTTATGCATGTCTTGTAGTATGAGTCATAATACATGTATGCTTACCCTAAGAGACCCTCAAACACTTTGGCAGTAACAACTCTATATGACTTTCTAGATTTAAATATTTATATCCATATAATCCCTGAGATATGTCATTATAGACACTGTGTACATATAAGCCACCTTGTACGTCACATGCAGTGTATTTTTTGTCCTTTCCCTTTCCTGCTATGGACACTCAGAATAGCTCATAACCAGAAGATATTTTATCAGTGGCTGGATATGGTGTTTTAAAATCATGTTCATAAAGGTTTTGACACTCTTCCTATCAACCAATAGAAATGGTAGGAATGATGCTCTGTGAGGTCAGATAATAAAACATGATATGTCTTCTGCCTGGCTCTCTTGGGACACTCACTTATAGGAAAGCCAGCTACTATGTAAGCAGTCAAACAGTCTTGAACCTGCCATGTTGTGAAGAATCACAAATTAGTGTATGCAAGAGACCCTATGATAAGAGAGAGAGATGGTTGGTGAGCTCCCAGCTGATACCATGCACTCTTCCAGCTCCACTCACCTTCTCATCTGACTGCAATAGTTTGATGAACTTCAATCCAAAACCACATAGTTAAACTCAGTCTAATTTCTTGACTCACAGACACTGAAAAATAATAAACTGATTTTGATGTAAGTCACAAAGTTTTTGAGTAATTTATTTTACAGCATTAGGTAACTGAAACACTCAGACAAACTTGCGCTTTTTATTGCCTCTAGCTATATAAGACACTTTGGCTCTCTTTGCCTATAGGCCTTGGTGGTGGAAGCCACTGGCAGTGATGTCCTTAGATAAAGTCCTTAAAGACCAAGGAATTGAGAAAATAATCAAAGTGATGCTGAAGGCTGACAATGCCCTTCACTAAATTTCTTTATGTCCAGAATTTTTACAGAGTCCATTCATATCTCTTCAATAGAATTCTGGAGATAAGCCAAAATTAAGCTTTCTGCCTACCATAGAAAAAGTGTATGGATTTATAACTGTGACAGAATAAGAACCAGTTGAACTGCTTCAATTCACTCAGGCTTTTGATAGGCCTGGATTCAGATTCTGGCTCAACTATTTATTAGTTATTTAACCATGAACAGAGTGTTTTCTAAGGAGGCAATTTTATTCAGCTTCTCAGAATGAAGTTTCAAGAACCAGGAACAAGTGCCCAAACAGGAGTTTGGGGACAGAGTGGTAAGTTTGGTGGGTATAGGTTGGTGGCTTGGTTGGAGGGTTTTATGGGAGTTAAAGGGTAGAGGGAAGCTAATGGGTATTTCACATTAGGCAGATAAACAGCAGTTAACAGCCTAATTGTGCACTTAGTTTCTTGAATTATTACTCAAATTTGTGTATCACTATCATTTATATTAAAAATCTTTAGTAAATATTTACATGGGTAATTTTAAGTTTATTTAAGTTAGGGTATGTTGTGAAAGCTCTCCACACCTGGGAAATCTAGTTAGTTTGTTCCTAATAACATAAACCTGGTTGCAAAGAGTTATTTGTGTACTGAATCATCAAATAATTGTTAATTAATTGTATAACCGGTGTTCATAAAAGTTTAGCATCAGCACCACCTGCAGTATTTGTTCAAAACAGAGATGCCTGGTCCCCAATGCAGGTATACCAGATCTGAGTCTCTATAAAGGAAGTCAAGAGATCTGCCTTTTCAGTAGCTCTCTAGATGGTTGTATTAGTCCATTCTTATGTTGCCATAAAGACCTGCCTGAGACTGGGTAATTTATAAAGGAAAGAGGTTTAATTGATTCACAGTTCTGCAGGGCTGGTGAGGCCTCAAGAACTTACAGTCTTGGCAGAAGGGAAGCACATCCTTCTTCAAATGGCGGCAGGAAGGGGAAGTGCTGAGCAAAAGAGGGAAAAGCCTTTTATAAAACCATCAGATTTTGTGATAACTCACTCACTATCATGAGAACAGCATGGGGGTAACTGCCCCATGATTCAATCACTGCCCAACAGGTCCCTCCCACAACATGTGCGGATTATGAGAACTATAAATCAGTATGAGATTTGGGCAGGGACACAGCCAAACCATATCAGTGGTCATGAGAAATCCTGCTGGAAAATGGTTAGGGAGGCCATGGTCCTTCATAAAAGGATTCCCAGATGTCCCAGAAACAGGATTTCTCATCTCTGTTTCACTATAGGCCTTTACTGCTACTTGTTATTTTATATTTGTGTCTCCACAACATCTTCCCTTTTCTGGAATTTTTATTTCTTCTTAAATTTCCAACTACTCTTGTTTCTTACCTCCCATTCTACTTATTAGAAGGCTTTCCTCCTACCTAATGTAGAAGGTAGAAGTTATTGAAATGAATTGTCTTTGTATTCCGATCTTAATGCATTCTTAATCTGGCTGAGAACTGAGTGTCTGTTTTCTTTATGTGATTCTACTGCTGCATGTCTGAGAGTGAAATTGCTCCAGTTTTTATTTTTCTCTACTGTAAACTATGAGAATCTACCATGGATTTCATAACCAAAGCTAGAGAGTGTTTTTTAAACTTTTAGACCTATATAGTATATATTTTTTATCCTACATCACTCTACATAAATAAAAAGAAAACACAAATAAAATTATTTGATTAAAGTACTTAGAACATTCTGAACACTTCTAGAATAAAATTCATTGAATTAGGTATTTTTCCACAAAATAATTCTTTTCAATTTCATCATGATCATTGGTCACACAGCTTTTCTTAAAAGAATTCACCACTATCTCCAGGATAATAGTTCAAGGTGATGGCACTTTTTGTGTATATTTTCATGTTGGCCCTTTCTTAATCTTTCCATAAATGTCAGTTAAACAACTATGTCATGTCCACCTCCTGGCCGATAATAACTGTAAAACAACATTAATTGAAAGACAGATTTTGACATCAGAAATGTTAAAATATGAAAAAATGTGCATCTTTGAATCTATTAAATTTTGGTAGTGCTTAGTAAACAGTCTTATTGTATCAATGATGATGGTGATTATGATGATGATGAAGATGATGAATACTACTTGGGAAATGTATCCTTGTACTTGATGAAGTGTGTGTTTATGTATTTGGGAATGAACACCTGATAGCTGTATTCATGGAGGTGCTATAAAAAAATAGATGTATACAAAATGAGCAAGAAAGCTAACGGTCTGAGGTGTGACCTGATAAAAATTTTCGTTTCATATCTTCTGATAGCAACCAATTTTTCAGAATATTAATCATGTCACTAAAGTTTACTATTCTGATATCACACAAGTTAAACATTTCTTTGTCAGTGCTAACACTAAAATTAGGAGCTTATTATCACTGTTTCTCAGTTGCTTGTGGCATAATTTTTATGGGAAAATTCTTCATGGAATAAAACCTATCTTCCAGTCCAGAATTCCCATATTTTAGGGTTCCCATATTTTGATATGTTTTACATACTACATTTTCGTTCTTTTTCTTTATACTCACCACATTGAAAAATTAGCATTTCTACTAAAAAAATAAAACAGACTGAAACAGAGTGTCCAGACCATTCAAGATGAAAGCCATTTAGACCTATTCACATTTCACCAACTGGTTAGCATTCCTGTACAAATATTCTGTATTTATTTTGAAGTTTGTTCAATTAATATTATTGTTCTTCTATTTCCTACAAATGATGTAATTGTGCCATTCCAGCTGAATCATGCATTTTCCAGATGGCAAAACATTCTGAAGAAAGTATTGCAGTGATAGGTCTGGCTAGCAGACTCACCAACTCTTCCTTGTGCAGCTCCACTGGGAATAAATTAGTTTGGGCATGGCCTCCAGGAATGCAGTCAAGATCAAATTTCTCCTTTATTTCTGCATAAACAACAGATCTGGAGAGAAAGAGCACACTGCACAAACTCTGAGTTTCAACGACTTTTCATTGGAAATTTTCTTTCTTTATTTTTTTCTTATATTTTTTTAAATTTTTTAAATTATACTTTAAGTTCTAGGGTACATGTGCATAACGTGCAGGTTTGTTACATATGTATACTTGTGCCATGTTGGTGTGCTGCACCCATCAACTGGTCAGCACCCATCAATTCGTCATTTATATCACGTATAACTCCCAATGCAATCAAT
>NW_016805139.1:36534-37326 GCF_001698545.2 Rhinopithecus bieti | reverse complement strand
CATTCAGGAGCAGGTTGTTCAGTTTCCATGTAGTTGAGCGGTTTTGATTGAGTTTCTTAGTCCTGAGTTCTAGTTTGATTGCACTGTGGTCTGAGAGACAGTTTGTTATAATTTCTGTTCTTTTACATTTGCTGTTTTTTCTCAATTTCTTAATTCACCCACTGGTCATTCAGGAAAATATTGTTTAATTTCCATGTGTTGCAATGTGTAGTGTCCAAAATTCCTTTTGCTTTTGATTTCCAGTTTTAGTCCATTGTGGTCATAGATGCTTGATAATATTTCAGTTTTTTTGAATGTTTTAAGACTTGTTTTGTGACCTAATATATGGTCTATCCTTGAGGATGATCCATGTGCTGATGATAAGAATGCATGTTCTCCAGCATTCAATGAAATGTTCTATAAACATCTGTTGGGTTCTATAGTGCAAATTAAGGCTCATGTTTCTTTGCTGTGTTTCTGTCTAGAAGATCCCACAAATGCTGAAATTGAGGTGTTCATGTCTCCAGCCATTATTGTATTTAGGACCATCTCTCTTTTTAGCTGTAATAATATTAGTTTTCTATACTTGGATATTAATATTTTCTCTAGGTTTGAGAAGTTCTGTGTTATAAGCATTGGTCCTCCCGTGTTGGGTACATATAAATTTAAAATTGTGATACCCTCTTGCTGAAATGACACCTTTATCATTATATAATTACCTTCTTTGTCTCTTCAAATAATTTTTGTCTTGACATCTATTTTTTTTGATGTAAGTGCAGCTACTTGTGCTTTTTTTTTTTTTTTTTTTTTTTT